>NW_025336480.1:2604085-2668568 GCF_004798865.1 Varanus komodoensis
CGATGCTGTAATAATTAATTAATTAATTATTACAGCATCGTACAATTAATTAATTAAGAACAATTAGTTAAGGCGAGGAAGGGGGAGACTTGATCGAGACACTCAGAATAGTGAATGGTGTGGAGAAAGAAGGGGAAACACCTTTCTCTCTCCCATAATACTCGAACCTGGGTTCATCCCATGAAGCTGATTGGTGGGAATTTTAGGCCAGGTAAAAGGAAGTTACTTCTGCACACAGCATATAATTAATCTATGGAATTTGGTGGCCATCACCAGTTCCCATGGCAGCAATCTGGATGGCTTTAAAAGGGGATTGGTCAGATCCATGAGGGAGGAGGATATCACATAGCTTTGCTGACTGTGTGCTGCCTCCATCACCAGAGGTGGCCTGCCTGCATGCATCAGTTATGGAAGAGCTTGGACAGGCAGAGGTCTTGCACCCATCCTGCTTGAGGGATCCTGTGGGCAGCTGGTCCACCACTGTGCAGACAGAGTGCTGGGCTAGATGGACCTTTAGTCTGATCCAGCGTGGCTTTTCTGGTATGATTTTTCTTACGTTCTTATGATACGAAGTAAGCTGTGTAAGGAGTAAGCTGGCCAAATTTATTGATGGCACCCAGTTATTTAGTATGGGAGTGAAGAGCTCTGAAAGGATTCCTCCAAACTGGGGGAATGGCCATTAAAAGGTAAATGCTGTTCAGCATAAGCAGTAATAAAATACTGTACACCAGGTAAAAGATTCTGATCTCTTCTATACACTGATAGGATCCAAGCAGGTGGTGATTCACCAGAAAATGGACCTTGGGGTTTTGATGAATAACTCAATGAAGACATTAATTCTCTATGCAGCTCTTGTGCAAAAGGAATCGTTTGGGGAAAATACAAAAAAATAGAACTGCTATTATATTGTCCTTGTACAAATCTATGGCATGATACCATTTGGAATAAAATATACAATTGTGGTCACCACACTTCAGAAAGGATATTGTGCATCTTTAGAAGGTGCAGAAAAGCAACACTTCCAAGATGACAGATTGAAGCATTTCAGCTTAGAAAAACAAGTAACGAGATGTGCTTATTGGTGGGAGATTCAGCACAGGTGAAAAGAAGTACTTTTTCAAAGAATGAATAACTAAACTTTGGAATTCACTACCACAAGATGTAGTGATGGCCACTAACTTGAACAACTCTAAAGGAGAAATAGACAAATTCATGAAGGATGATACTGTCAGTGTCTATTAATCATGATGATTGTGTATTGCCTTTAGTATCATAGGCAGCTTGTGTGCCTCTGAATTCCAGCCACTGGGCAACATGAATTGCGGGGGGATTTTGCTCATTTCCTGCTTGTTTGCTTCTTGCAGGCATCCATTTGGGCTGTAAGGGAGCAGAATGCTGGGGCAGATGGGTGCTTGCTTTGATCCAGTGGTGGTGGTGGTTGGTTCTTATGTTCTTAGGTTTGGCATGGTTTATTCCAAACTTGCTGGATAATTCAGAAATCCTTTAGCCAGGGATGTACAAGGTAAATGTTGCATGGGGTGGAGAAAGCATATTAATTTAGTAGAGAAAGTTGGTACGTGTAATAAAAAATATATTACAAACAGCACCAACATCATCCCAGTCTTCGTAAGTCAATAAAAATCAAAGAACAAGTTTAAAGTGAACCTTTTAGTATGTGAATATAATATTCACATAACTGCCAGAATTGGTGCAATAGCTAGAGTTTAGTATCCCTGTATTTTTACTCATGGGATAAGTGAAGCCCTTTGAAAAGGAGGGAATGGGAAAAGAGGCATACTTTCTCAGCCTAGAGTCCAGCATATGAAGGGGTCCCTTTGCAGCTGGTCCTAACTTGCACGTCTTTAGTGCTTCTTGCTGCGGCTTTTTCTTTCCTCCAAGCATCCAAGAGATTTATGTATGTGCATGCCTGAAGTCAGCTCACTTATGTCATTTTATGAACCCCCCCCCCAAAATGTTCTGTTTCTATATCTTGCTGTCCTAATGAAAAGGAATGCCTCTGTCCCTTTTGCAAAGCCTCTTTGTTCAAAGGCTACCCTTCTCTTTCCCCATATAAGTTGCAAGGGTGTTGGTGCTATATTCTCCTTGGTCTTACTGCACCTCTCCATCCTAATGGGAAACCCTCTAGAAATAGTACTTAGGGATTGGAAGAATTTGTAAAGAACATTTCAAAGACCATTCTTTATAAACCAAAAATTGTGCTGGTTAATGCTGAAGGTAGATGTAAATCCTCTCTGTACAGAGCAAGTTTAATGTGGACTTTTAAAAGAGATTCGCTTGGTGCCATCTTTGTATTCTTTTGGGCGCTAGACAAAGGCTTCTCTCTTTAAAAGATATTTTAATACTTGATCCTACCCATGGATGGGTTAGGGTTGGTAAAGTAATTTATTGGAATTGTTATATTTGTATTAATTTATAGATTAATTGGTTTTTTTTACTGTTTTAAAGTTCTATTGTTGAGTTTTTATATTATGAGTTTTAATATTTATTTATTCGATTTATATCCTGCCTTTTTCCTACAAAGGGCTCAAGGCAGCTTACATCTCCTCCTCCATCTTATCCCCACAACAACAGCCCTGTGAGGTAGGTTCGGCTGAGAGTCTGTGACTGGCCCAGAGTTGGCTCCATGGCTGAGCAGGGACTAGAACCCAGATCGTCTGAGTCCCAGTCCCATGCTCTTAACCACTACACCACACTGGCTCTCAAGATGTGTTATTTTAGTAGTGTGAGCCACCTAGGGGTGCTGCTGGTGGAATAGGTGGCATGCATGCGCGCGTGTCTGTGTGTGTGTGTGTGTGTGTGTAAAATAAATAAAAGATGCTGCCATGACGATGTAATGTAGGAAACCAGAAGTGGCCTTAGAGGAAAGGAAGCAAAGTCCTGTGCCAAGCATTGCCTTTCTTTTTTTTTTTAAACCTGGTTTTGATCTTCCCTTTAACTACTTTCCTGACACCTTTAGCCAGACATATGTTTGCCTTTAGCCTTCTAAAATTATGCCAGTTCCACCTACACTGACAACGCAGCCACCAGAATAAAAGTTTGCTAAAACAGGAGGAGGTTGCATAGGGTCTGAAAGAGAACCCTTTTAGGAAAGCATCTGTCCATTGTTAACAGATAATAAAATTTGAGTCCAAAAAAAAGGGAGATTGGCAGAAGTGCGGAATGGAAGGAGATACTGGAAGTTCAGCAGTTTTATTTTTTCCCTATATAAAGTAATGCATATAATTCTTTTGTAGCCTTGACAGAATCTGACACATTTTCTGTATGAAGTAGAGACAGTGTGGTTTGTTTAGAAGGGGTGGGGGAGGGAGGCATTTTCTGCTTTGCATCACCTTCTCAGTGGAAATTTCTGGGTAGAACAAGGAAAGTCCCGTATACAAAATGAAACTACAAACAACAGCAAGAAAGCAAAGTAAAAGGCAAAATGATTGCACTTTTGCTGGAGTTTTGCTCTCCAGCTGTTTCACAGTTATAATACAGCAAAATGCTCCCCTTAACCTAAAAGGAAATGGAAGGGCTTCAATCAGTGTCCCCTGTTATTGTGGCAAGGGCAAAAATGATTGCTTTGGCTTGTTAGGACACTGTTAAGCAGAAGTATGGTTACTGTGTCTTGATTCAGAAATGTTTTCTCAGTTGTGTAGAGACTGAAGTACAAGATGAATCTTTTTCAAAGAATTAAGAATGTACTGTGCTTACTTAAAGCTCCCAATTTGACAGCATCATATTCTGACTGGTATCTCCAGACAATCAATGTGTCATGTATCTATAATTTTATTTATTTGAGTTGTATAAAAGCCACCCCTTAGCATTATGCTCTCTGTTGTTGTAGATGAACAACATCTGGAAACTCATAGGTTGTCCACTCCAGCTGAACATTTTATTGGCCTCTTGGATCTTTTTTCTTGTTTTGGGCAGGGTGTCTTGAAGTAGGAATGTAGCTGAGGGTAGTTTTTGTCTTCAATTCCTTAAAGTGCAAGCACTGTGCAACTTCATTAAAGGATTTAACACTGTTTTAACTTCTTCCAGCTGACTTTGGAGTATCTGCTAAAAACATGAAGACTTTGCAAAGGCGGGATTCCTTCATTGGCACACCCTACTGGTGAGTGCATGAATTCCATGGGGTATCAATAGGTGCTGCTAATAGAAAATGGAACTGGGTGTCACAAAAGGTGACATAACTTCAGGAGGCAACTAACTTCATTCCCATGAGTGCAAAATAGAGAGTTGGCTGGCGAAGGGGTTGTTCTGTTCCATACGACACAAAAGTCCTCTTTTGAGAAGTGATTTTTCTGGTCCATCAGTAATCCATACTACAAAACAACAAATATAGCTCAAAGCAGACTGAATTATGCAAAACAAAAACACAAAATTGGGAATAAATTGGACAAAATAGGGGGGATATGACAAAGGCTCAGGGCTCCTGTAGACTCCACTCCACAATTACTTGCATGCCCTTAGCCCTCCAATTTTTAAAAAAGGCTCCCAGAACTAGTCCCTCCCCCCATTCCTGCACATGGATACTTACATAAAAACATGCAAGAGAAGTGCAATACTTTCTGGGTCCCGCTGCTGCTGCTGCTGCTGCTGCCGCCTTCCTCTGGTCTTTCTCAGGACCTGCTGCACACGACAGGAGAATTAAAAGGGCCTTTAAAATACCCATTGGCTGTGGGTGCCCTCCATGGCTTTCCTATTCACTCTTAAGAACCAGTCAGTTCCAAATTTAGAAGTTCAACAGAGCAATACTTTGGGAAGTGCTGTCTGTTGCTTTAGAAATCGATGGGATGTGACATTGATAGAGCTGCAGAAGGAAAGAGGAGAAAGAGAGTAGTCAGGAAGCACCAACCAGCTCAGCTGCTGACTCATAACACTGAAGGCTGAGATGGGAGGAGACCCTTGTAGCACAGTAACACTTGCGGCAGATCACTGCCTCCTGCCCACCACTCAGGTATTGCCCCTGAGAAGAGACCACCACCAAAAGTTGATAGATGTTCATGGGCAAAGGCATTTGGCTGATTTTTTAGCTATCTACATGAATGGACACTTTTGTCTGTGAAAGGAAAGCACATGCTTGAAATTGTACTTTAGTGTCAGTGCTGTGTAGTGCCCTATTTGCATTTATTGAAATAAATTAAAACATGAAAGTATATATGAAGGGCTACAATCCTAGAAGGCAATTTTGTTGTTGGCTTCACTTATCAAAAGTCTTGGAACCTGGAGGACTTAATCTGTGTGTAGCAACACACTGTTATATTCAACCACCACCTCCTTTAGGATAGTGAAGAAGTTACACATCCCAGAACTGAAATGGGATGTCAATGAAATCTAGGCCAATCTTTTGCATTCCCATCCCCTACTACTTGGTGGAATGTCCTTTTGAAGCAGCTCCAAAGTAACAATTAACTTGAGGAATTTAATCTCTAAATCAGTCACATTGCTAAAAGAAAGCAATCCGTGAGCATTAATTTGTTGTCCAAAGCAGCACCCATGCCAGATGTCATTGGCCTGCTGGTTTTCTGTAGTTGCAGTGAGTTGGGAATGGGAAGATTAATTTTTCTCCATGCTTGAACTGTGTACTGTCTCTTGCAAAAGACAGTTAACCATGTTATCTTTCCATTAATTCACTGCAAAGCTTAAACATGTACTCAACTCTCCTTCAAAAATTAGTAGGACTTAAAGTTCTTGGCTTCTGCCTGCTTCTCCCCAGTTTATTCAGATGCTAGCTACAAAGTAATAATTTCCAAGGTTTAGAGTCATCTCAGAACTAATGACTAACTGGACTTATAGATTAGGTGGAGGGAGGGGGATTACTGTTCTGAACCATTGGTTGCTGGTGATATTTGTAGCAAAACTTACTCTCCTTTGTTTTCTGTTTAGGATGGCTCCTGAAGTAGTGATGTGTGAGACCATGAAAGACACCCCCTATGACTACAAGGCAGATATCTGGTCCTTGGGCATAACACTGATAGAAATGGCTGAGATAGAACCGCCTCATCATGAGCTCAATCCCATGAGGGTCCTGCTGAAAATAGCCAAATCTGACCCGCCCACTCTTAATTATCCCTCAAAGTGGTGAGAAGATATATTTGTGTGTATTTGTGGGTTTGTGTGAGTTCAGAAGTGGCTGTGATGGATGTGTGAGGAATCTGCTTGTGGGTGGGCATCCATTAGATTCCCTGGGCTCGACTCCCTGGACTCTGGTCTTCTTTGCAACAGCGTTAAGTCTGACTGACTGGAGAGTATGCCATGCATTGAGCCCCACATGTTGCACAAGCAGTGCCCCTCTTCCACACCCAGTGCATCCATTGGTGGCTGCACCAGCTGCGGAAGAAGTTCAGTCATCATTGGGTCTGTTAGGAATGGCATCCTGTACCCTGCACCTCACACGGAAGGTTGCCAGTTGTGCAACCAGAGGTTTGTGAGTGTTCATGGACTCCCTCTCAGTTCAGCTCACTTTGCAGGACTTGTCCAACCATGAGAGGAAGTCCATAGATTGCTAGAGGGACAGATTTCAATAAGACTCATCCCACCCCTAGTGTCAGTGAGTGTGTCTCTATGCCTACCCAGAACAGAGAGTTCTTACTAATTATTCAACCAGGATTCCATAGTTGGCAAAATGAATCTGAATGAATGAAATGAAATGTGATAAAATTCATGGAGAAGATTGTGAATGGTTGTAAAATGAATGGGGAACATGTGTTCTAGCTCTAGCTCCCATCAGCCCAGCCAATATGGCCAGTGATCAAGGGCAATGGGAGCTGTAGTCCCCATCTCTAGAGTAAAATGTGGTCATTGCAGGATGGGACTAACCTAAGGAGAAAGTTGTGTGGAAATGTTGGCCAGAGAAAACAGCCATTTCTTTTTTCACAGGAAAACACAGGCTCTGTGGAACAGCTTAGTTAGATCAGGCATTCCTGGTGTGATGCCAGACAGATGTTCTCAAATTACGAACTTTTGACATTGGTCATGCTGGCTGATGGGAGTCATAGTCCAGCAACATCTTGTGAGCCCCCATCAGAGAAATTGGTCTAAATCAAGAGTATTGCAGTGACTTTATTATTATACTCTTTATTATACTTCAGATGGTTCAAAATAGAGCTGCCAGGATGCTGTTGGGGACTGGGCATTATTCTCATATAACCCCAGTCCTCTATCAGCTTCATTGGCCCCCCATCGAAGTCCAGGCTCTATTCAAGGTGCTGGTTATTACCTATAAAGCCCTAAACGGCTTAGGACCAGGATACCAAAAAGGCCTTTTTTCCTATTTGCTGTCCCGCCCCCTGAGATGGGCAACAGAAGCCCTCCTCTGGGAACCCTCTGTGAAAGATGTTAGGAGACAGAATACCCGGAGGAGGGCCTTCTCTGCAGTGGCGCCCCGACTATGGAATGCGCTCCCCAGAGAGGTCTGCCTGGCGCCATCATTATATGTTTTTTGGTGCCAGGTTAAGACCTTTTTATTTAATCAATATTTTAATAAGTTTTAATATCAGTTTTTATTATTGTATTTTATTAATTGCAGCCAGAGTGGGTCGTCAATGTATTTATGCTGTTAGCCGTCCAGAGACGTTAGTAATTGTATGGCATACACATTTAATTAATTAAAATACACACACACACACATATATACATACACTTGTCGATGAAGTTCACTAAGTAATCTCAAGAAGACACCTTCTCAGTCTAGCATGACTCCATAAGGGGATTGTGCTAGGATGCAATAAGATAATTCTATCTACACCACCCTGAATTCCTTAGAAAGCCCTGCAGATAATGTAGCACTTCAGTTCCCTTCAGGCTTAGCCAGTCTGGACATGGGTAAGGGATGATGGGTATAGTAGTTCATCCTCATCTGGAGGAGGACCACAGATTCCTCAGTTGTGCTTTAGAGCAGGATTGTATTACAAACTCGTTAAATTACACTTTGCATCGTGTTCAGAATACCTGTACAGCATGGCACCTACTCAGACAATTAGTCTATCAGTGCTTCTGCATTAATACACTAGGACATCCCACATCTTCCTGAGTGTTTACAAACGGAGTGATGAATCCACTTGTTTCTCTGTGTAGTTTGCTTCTTTCATGGCCCTTACTTAATCAGTTTCTCCTTGGTGGGATCAAAGAAAGGAAAAACCTCTTTGGTCTATGCTCCTCCTTATGCGGTAAAGGGCTCAACTGTGACCACCCTTATACAGGCACTCATAACCAAGCTTGCAGTGGGAAATGCACACTTCTTTCCCATTTCTTACTCAGGCTCATCACATCCTCTACTTTGCAGGAATATTGGATTTCCTGCTCCCACAGCATACAGTACTTTATACCTAGAGCAAAGGCAATAGCACTTTCATTACTTAAGTAATATCTGTGTGAATGTGGTTGCCCATGGGAAGGATGATAGCTCAGTGGCTGAGCATAGGCTTTGCAATGTGTAAATGCCAGGCTCTGTTCCCAGCATCTCCAGTTTAAAGAGTCTGGAAACAGGTGATGGGAAATCCTCTCTGCCTTTTGAGACCCTGGAGAACCCCTGCCAGTTGGAGGAGGAACCCTGTGTTAGGTAGACAGTCGGCTGCCTGGTGTAAGCCAGTCTCTTACATTCCTGTAGGCATCCAAAATGGGTTCCACTTTGATGTTGTTAATCATGAGAAGCACACTCCCCTACTCACCTGCAGCCTATGCAGCTTTTTGTTTTCACTCCTTAGAGGATTTTCTATGAGCTGCCCCAGTATATGAACCCTGCTTTGGAGCCTGACTTCTCCTCCTCCACCTTGTTAACAGAGGAGTGAACAGCAGTAAGGCTATTTCCTATATTTCCCCCTCCCCAAATCTATTACGTACAAATGGATTTCTGTGCTGTTTGTCACTGAAAAGTCACTGGACCATAGCCTCCATGGGTAAATCTGCTTGTGATACATTTTCTGTGATTGTGTATAGAAACTGCCAGTAAGTGCTTTGGTTGAACTCTTACATGAAGCTGCCATTGAAAAAGAGGGGCAGGGTGGAGCAGCAGGGAGGGGGCGGACAGAAGGCTTTGTATTAGCTGGAGCTCAAGCTTACGATTGTCCTCGTGTGTTTACTGCCTTTGAGATTTTGGCATGAATTCGGAATAGAATGGCAGCGTGTAACTTGAGCAGCTGTTGCTCCTAGGCTTAAAAGGAAAAGTTAACTCTGTAACTAACCAGACAGTATTTTCTGTGTATTCAGATATTTGAATGGAAGGATGGACAGATAGAAAAAAATGTTGTGCTGCTCTTCCTTTCAACCCATAGGTATTGACCCAAATCATGACTGATACTGGGATAGTAAGTGGTGTGGTCTCTGGGGTGGAAGTAACAGTTTTCCTTCTCCTGAAGGCCTTGCTAATGGCCTCTTTGCTGGTTTTTAATTTATAAAGGTCTCCAGAATTCAAAGACTTCCTGAAGACTGCACTGGACAAGAACCCTGAGACCCGGCCAAGTGCTGCACAATTACTCGAGGTAAGTGCAGCCTCTAGAGAGCACTGTTCATAAATGCTTAACATTCTTTGAGGGTACTGAAATACTATTATTATTATTATTATTATTATTATTATTATTATTATTATTATTATTATAACATTTCTGTACACGCTGGCAACTGCTTGTAGGGCAGCAGCAACACAGTGCAAATTTTGGATGGTCATTGTGCAGAAAGGTTGGGTCTCAACTGCCTTAGGTGTTACTCCTGACTGGGCAGGAGGTTTCCCCTCAGTAAGCAAGATAACTGTGCTACTTTGCCTATCCATGCTATCTAGTGCAGACAGCCCTGCTACTTCTGAGGTGACTTAAAGCTCAGGGTAAATTTTAATTTTCCAGTGTCTTATTATGAGTCCCCTTTCCTACTCCTGACCCTTCCTCCTGGTGACAATGGAGGGGAAAAGGATAGAATTTTGTGAAACCAAGTCTGCAGCTGTGCTTCTTAGCTACCTTACTGTCTTTGAAGATTTTGGACTATTTTAAACTTTTGGAGGGAGGTGTTGCTGCTGCTGTCCCAGCTCTTGGTAGTTCTGTTTACCTTGAGCTTTCATAAGCTCTTTTTAAATGAAAGATAAATAATTAATTAGTAGTGGGGAGAGGGGTTCTGTCTTTAAGATGGCTGGAGAAGAGATCTGAGAGCCAAACTGTATTGATGATACTAAGAGAGAGGAAATATGAAAATATTGTCAGCCAAAGGAAAACTTTGATCTCTCATGAAAATCTTGATTTGGTGTTCCTCTCACGGGGTTGGGAGACAGCTGAAAATGGTTTCTGAAGAAGATGGGCTGTAGCTCAGTAGTACAATGCTTTGTCTGCAGATGTTCAATCTGCAGCTTCTCACGGTAGGACTGTTGCCAGTCAGTGTCAACAATGGACCAATGATGTGATTCAGCATGAGGCAGCTTCTTCCGTTCTAATCCCCGAGTATGCTTTGAGCCACGATGCTCTTGATTTGCTGGATTGCTCATTTTAATATGGTAATGCACTCTTGGTTTTTAGCATCCCTTCGTCAGCAGGGTCACTACTAACAGAGCCCTACGTGAACTTGTGGCAGAGGCAAAGGCTGAAGTGATGGAGGAAATTGAAGACAATAGAGAGGAAGTTGAAGAGGATGACTCCTCAGAATCTGCATCTGTAAGATTTAGTCTTATGTTATGGAAACATTTATTTAAAGAACTAGAGCTAACCTATATGTATTGCACACATACGTGGACTCATATATGCACACACATACTAGGAACACTTTATAAAATAACTTTCACAAATGAAGCTTGCTAGATTTGTAACAGAAAACTGGTGAGCACCTTTGACTCATGAACTCACTGGGGGAGGGGAGCTATTTGTTGTGTTTCTGCAGGTGGACAGGAAAAATGGCTCCTTGAGAAGGGAGAGGCTTCTCTTCACTCAGCAGCCAAGAATCATGGAAACAATATATTGGGCAGCAAGCCAGCCTTCCCTTTCCTCTTGCAAGATAGTCTTCTGAGTAAATGCTGTACATGGCTGTCAGTATGTAGTGTCTGCTATATGGCCAGAATGACCTTAAGGGAAGGTTTTAACTGCTGGTTCCTTTACTCTGTGGTGGAAAGCATGATTTTAAGTCCCAGGTGGCTTCAAGGAAAGTTCCTCCTGGAATTCTGCTGGCTGGTGTCAGCCTTGGCTGAGACAGTGGAAGCTCAGGCTGACAGGGGGGGGAAATAGACATGTGCATACACACACCCATGACGAAGCAGTGCTGAATCAACCGGCAAGGTTAAATCTGCTGTTGATAGCCAATTCCAGGCTTACAATTTAAAAGATGTCTGTTCAGATAAAGGCTGTTCATACTTGGAGGAGGGCGGGTCTCTGTATCCTCCCTACTGTACATGGAATTTGGTTTCTGTGGAAAAAAAGGAATGAAAACCGTATGTAGGCTGTCACATGTGGCCTAGCTAAACTTTACAAACCAGATCTGTGAGGGTTTTAGCTACATGTTTTATTGTCCAGAACTTGGATGAAAAAGAAAGACATTTTTTCTGCTTGAACACCTATAGAAGGTGGTTTTTCAACAATAATGAAAATGAAAACAAAGCAAAATGCAGATTGACTTAGCTCTATTCTGTTACTGAGGCTGTGCTCATAAAAGCATAGCAAGAGTTACCTGCTCTTCTCTCTACCCACTCCATGGTCCACTGTTCCCTTGAAAAAACAGGCCCTCTCTTCACTCAAAAGCTGCATTTGAGAAGATACTGGGCAGATGCAATTTAAAGAGAGGGTGCAGTGCATTTAAAACATACTTTCCTCTGCCCCCTGGCACATCTGGAACTGCCTTCAGGAGGAGGAAGACTGATCACAGCTGTTCAGCAGGAATGAATCGGTGCTGGTGTCAGGTTGGAATGGAAGTTTTTGTCCCGCAGCAGTGGTGTCATGAAGTGCCCCAAGCTCAACCTTGCCCCCTTTCGGTTCCTTTTTACCAGGGCACATGATACAGGAGTAAAGAGTAGGATAGGAAAAGGGGTGTGAATGCTACCAGCTGGTATCCTTCATTTAAGTCTGGAAAATTGCAGTGTTGTCGAGCCAGAGCTGCTGGTTTATTTTTAACTCATAGGAAACCCCCATATTTCACTGAACTGGGACTTTCCTCACTGGTGGTAGATGCTTTTATAATTCTAGCCATTCCTATTCTGGCCTTGCTCTGCTCTTCCAGAGTTCCCAGGGCATTCTTAGTACTGAAGCAACTCTAGCTGCAAGCCAGTAAAGCAGTGACTAATGTACAAAAAAGTTCTGTGGTGTGATTTTGCAGAAGAGCACAATGTTGCATGGCCTTCAGAAAACCTCAGCTCCTTCACAGCATTTCTGCCCTGAGGTGATTCAGCACTCCCCTTACTTCCAATTTGCTTTGTCAGAAAAGGATCTCATTCATTTGAATGTATTCTCTTTCTGCTGGCATTGTGAATTGAATTGCATGCATAGGGGTCTGGATCAGGTCCTGTGCTTATTTCTAAGTGAGGAAAAAGCAATAGCTGCCGCTTATTTCTTTAATCTTAACTATAACACCAATAATCCCAGTGGTTGGGGGCTGGTCTTCATTGTTCACCCATGTTCATGCACGCACAGACAGACGTACAGGCATGTGTTTTCAAATAAAGTTCATAATGTACACCACTGACACTTCCGTCTGTGCCTGCCCATCCCTTTCTCACGCACATGCACAGAAATGTGTTTGCTGTATGTTGGGCTGCTGTTGCACCCAACAACTGTTTTACTTCAAATGGGAAACATTGCCTGTTCCTGGTGGAAACAAAGGCTCCAAGAACAGGCTCTATAGTTCCTGCCATAGAAATATTATTCCTAGAATGTCCAAGAAGCTGGTAGGAGCCTCCAAGCACCACTTCTTAGGAAATTCTGGAACACTCTAGGAATGAGATTTCTATGGCTCATTCCTAGTGTATCTGCCTTTCTCTTTCCTGACTGCTCTGCTTCTTTCTTGACTGTTCTGCTCTGCTCTGCTCTTTGCTTTTGTGCCACCCCTGGTCTGGAGTACAAGGAGACAAAGCACAGGGAGACCCAGGTTCGAACCCTGCCTCAGCCACAAAGTGGGTGAAGAGCACATGTGTCATGTATAGGCTGAAGTATCTGATCCTGTCTAATCTTGGAAGCAAAGAAGGGTCGGGCCTGGTTGAAATCTGGAAGAGTGACTTAAAAGTTATGAACCACCCAGAGAGCTTCAGCTATGGGAGGTAGAGAAGTGTAATAACAAAAACAATGTATGTTGGTCTGATTTTTTTTTTTTTTTTTTGGAGGAATGGAAGAATAAATATAGTAAATGAGTATTAACTCATTGCCCTCTTGGGCTAGCAAGCCCAAGATAAATGAATTAGATTACACAAATTTCCATAAATTAGGTATGTCAGAATCCAGCATATACCTAATTGTATGTTTGTAAAAGTGATACAGACTTTTTCCGTACTTTTTTTAAAGAGAGAAGGCAACATGTAGCATGGTAGTGAGGTACACAGAGAAAGGAGTGGAATCTAGGACTCTAAGAAGCTTAAAACCAGCGGGGTATGGTGTGGGAAAGTGAGCCCCTGGCAGTGTGGCAGAGGTTAGGCGAGATGCCTCAAGTGACCGTTTACCAGTGCTCTTGAAAACAAGCCAGAACGTGACCTTCTGGCAGCACCTTGCCAAGAAGCTGTCAAGACTCCTTTGAACTAAAACAGGACTCTGGACTTTGCAGAAGTATGGTCTGTCTTTTAAAATGCTAGTTATAATCAAGCAACATTTCTAGCTGTTTGACAAAAGGAAAAAGCTTTATGCACCACCCAACTCATAAAATGATCAGATACAAGAAGGAAAAATATCCAGGCATTTATCAAAGTATCAGTTTTTCTAGGTTGCTTAGTCCTCTTAACTTTTGATACTTTTACAGCTACTGCCATTCTTTCCCCCACCCCCAACCTGTAAGGGAAAAATATTCTTGCATTATTTTAAAAGTTGCCAGAGAATAAACTGAGAAAGAATCTGTTCAAGTTACTCCCATGACAAATTCCCCATCCAGTCCTAAGTTTTACTGGTCTCCACTCAGTATGGAAGGGAATTGGACCCTGTTGCAGTTTAAATTAATTTTGTTTTGTGTATATCCTGTTTTCTATTCTGTGATTATGGTTTCCTCCTCTGCTAAAAATTTTTAAAAATGAGATTTCATGGTCCTCTTTCTATTCTGTATGCAGCCTCATCATATTTCCAAGAGGGACTCCTCTGTTGCAAGCCAACTAAGTTTGGATGAAGAGAAGTCTCCAAAAAATCGCCTGTCAGTTGTGGCCAATGGACCCCAGTTGCCTTTACTTCAAACCAAAGATGCCACAGATGGGCAGAGTACCAAGCTTTCAGATGAAGGGCTTGGTGATGAGAACATTACAAGAGCCAGCAGTAGTTCAAATTTACCTGGGAAAGAAGATGACCCAGATCTGTCCAGTGCCCAAGAAAAATCAGACAACAGCCCCAAGTTGCCGCAGATCATAGTGAAGCCAGCGAACGACAGAGACCTTGCCCTCCAAAATAAAGTCACTGAACCAGCAAGCAGAGATTCAAATGTAGGGAGCCGGCCAGAGAGCAGCCTCCTTGAAACACCTATAGAAGAAAATCTCCCCAATGGGACACCCAGTTTCTCCTCACAGTTTGAGAATGACAGTTTAAAGAGGGATTCTGATTCCGGTAGCACCTCTGCCTCAGAGAGTATGGACCTCAGCATCTCCTTGTATGCTGACTTGTCTCTCAGCAGAAGCAGTGGATCCCACTCTCCTAAGGTAAGACTTTGGGGCCATTTGTTCATCTCAAAAAGCAACCTTCCTTACCCAGCCCCCTTTCTGTAAGACTTCCATAATTTCACGTTCTGATAGTCTCCCCAGCTAACTCATCTCTCAAAACTGGCAGCAGAGGATGCTATTTTAAGGCCTTACACTATAGATATGGAACAGATTTATCTCTTCCTGGTGGTTAAAAACCATTTTTTTCTGAGTCAATAACTCTGCACTCCAGTGCTCAGCCATTACATGTTTTCTTACCAGAGGTCTTGAGTACAGCCAGTTTAGCAGCCAGTTTAAACATGCCCCTCAAAGGAGACAAGGCTCTGTTTCCAGAGTAAGGACTCTGCTCTTACACAAAGGGCTGAATCCAGACTGCTGGAGAAACAAAGTGGTCTTTAGGGCTTGTCTCTGCTCACAGATCAGACAAAGGAGTAGCAAGAATGGTTGGGAACACCTAGCTTCCTTCAGCAGTGGAGAGAGGCACAGCAGCTCCTGCTTTAGTAGCCAACTAAGTGTATTGACTGCAATGGAAGAGGAAGGAGCTCTGCCACTGCTGCAGGTGGTGATAGTAGCATCAGGGAAGGAAAAATCCCACTTGAGAAAGGAGGGGCACCTGTAGCTGCTGCTGCTCCTCTTCTTTTTTCAGTGGGCACTGCTGGGCTCCTGGCAACTGGCTAACAATTGCTGACCTGTGATACTGGCCCACATGATTCTGTGCCCATTTGTTGTTATAATATGGCTCATGTTGCACAAAGAACACCACTGATTCTCGCTTTATGCTACATCTGCCATCTTCCTTACATTCTACACACTAAGGTATGTCCCTGGAAACATGTCTGGTTCTTCCACAAACCCAGCTTCTTGTTTTTTGCTGGGAGGAGGTTAATAATCTAACACTCATGTTTTCGATTTCCAGCTTTATGTGAAACTCAGAATTGACTGGCCATTAGCCACTTCTTATCCATTACCAAAACTTGCCCACATTGGGCAATGTGCCATTCCTTTAGACTTTACTCACCCCACTTTCCCCAAAATTACTTCAAAGTAGCAAAGAGACAAATATTAGAGTTCATTCTGCAAAAGAAGCATACTTATGGAATTACAACATGTATTTTGATTACATTATTACAACCTGAATTTCTTTGAATAAGAAGCTCACTTCCTCTTGTTCTTTTCTCCCATGTTATTGGCTTAGAAACATAGAAACAGAGCGAGTCAGACAAAGGGGTCTCCCGGGCCATCTAGTCTGACCCCCGGCTCCAGCCAGCTCCACTCATGATTTGCCCACCATGTGCATGTCCAGCCTATCTTTGAACACCCTCACCAGTGGGGCCTCAACGACCTCTCGTGGAAGCCCATTCCACACCCTCAGGGTCCTAACTGTTAGGAAGTGCTTCCTGGCATCTAAATGGAACCTTGCTCCATTGGAGCGCGTCCTGCCTTCCTCTGCAGGGGAGAACAGGTCTCTGCCCATCTCCATGTGACGTCCCCTCACATAGGTCGCCAACATATCGCCTCTGAGTCTTCTCCAGGCTGAAGAGACCCAGTTCCCTCAGTCTCGCCTCATATCCCATCCCCTGCAAACTGGCCACCAACCTTGTGGCCCTACGCTGCACTGACTCTAACCTGGCTATATCCTTTCTGTAATGAGGGGCCCAAAACTGAGCACCATACTCCAGTTGCAGATGCACCAGAGTCATATAGAGTGGTAGCAATACCTCTCTCAATCTAGAAGCCACACTTCTGGCTATGCAACCAAGGGTGGCGTTCGCCCTCTTGACCTGCAGTCAACCAGTACCCCGAGCAGTCAACAGTACCAGTACCAGTACTTGACCTAATGTTTAGCCTGCAGTCAACCAGTACCCCGAGCTCCCTTTCACAAGTGCTGCTCTCCAGCCACTTGTCACCTAACCTGTACTTATGACATCTATTCCTATGCCCCAAGTGCAAGACCTTGTACTTATCCACACTGAACGCCATCCTATTGTCTCCTGCCCACTTCCATAGTCTGTCCAGATCCTTTTGGATCTGGAGTACATGCTCCTCAGTTGTGGCCACTGCTCCAGTTTTAGTATCATCTGCGAAATTGATCAGCAGACTGTTCACCCCTTCTTCCATGTTGTTTATGAAAAGATTAAACAGGATCAGCCCCAGGACAGAGCCCTGGGGGACCCCGCTTGTCATTGACCGCCATCCTGACGATTCCCCACTAATGGTTAACCTCTGCTTTCGGTCAGTCAACCATTTCCTAATCCACTGGACAGTGCTTTGGTGTATCCCAAAACTCCTCAGTTTCTCCACCAGGATATCATGGGGCACTTTGTCAAAGGTCTTGCTGAAATCCAGGTAAACCGCATCCACTGCATCCCCTCCATCTAGCCATCTCGAAACCTTGTAGAATTCCACAAGGTTTGTCTGGCAGGACCTGTTTTTGCGGAAGCCGTGTTGTGTGGCTGCTAGCCTCCCTTCCCTATCTAGCATCGCTAGATCTCTCTCTTATGAGCCTTTCTGTTGTTTTTCCTACAATGGACGTAAGGCTAACAGGTCTGTAATTCCCCATGTCTCTTTTGCTACCCTTTTTGAAAATTTGAGACCACTGATGCCACCCTCCAGTCCTCTGGAACTTCACCCGTTCTTCACGAGGCCTCAAAAATGGAGGCCAGCAGGCATGAGAGAACCCCTGCCAACCTTCTAAGTACTCTCCGGTGTAACCCGTCAGGGCCTGGCGCCTTTGTAATGTCCAATGCCCTGAGGAGCCCCTCGACTTCTAGGGGGGTGGCTTGAAGATGCTTTTGCTTTTTTAACAAAACAACCCAAGGGATAGTTAAACATGTGATACTTTGGTCTCCAGAACTTACTGTTTATACATATTTTCTTGGTCTATTTATCCTGGTTTCCTCTGCTCAAATATATAGGATGCAAAAAATCAGAAGATGACACTGAAACGGACCAGGAGATTTGTAGTGGATGGAGTGGAAGTAAGTGTCACCACCTCAAAAATCATCAGTGAGGATGAGAAGAAAGATGAAGAGATGAGATTCCTCAGGCAAGTCAAAAATTGGGTTTGTTTGTGGAAATGTCAATATACCTAGCTTTCTCAGGAGATTCGTGAAAGGGACTGGATATTTGAAAGAACTTCTAAGAGAGCTATTTGTTTGTTGGAAAATACTACCTCGGAAGGTAGTAAACGTCTTCATTAAAGCTTTTAAACAAAGGCTGGAAGTTCACCTGTTAGTGATGTGTAGGGATGGATATCCTACATTGACTTGATGAATTTTGTGGTCCCTTCTACAAGAGAAAACTGCCTTCACATGGATGTGAAAAATAATGTTTAACCCAACACCAATTCATGGATTCATTTTTTGCACCTACATCTAAAAAAGTAAAGTATGGCAGATGTATAAAACTATTATATGATTCTCCTCTCTCTATTTCAAACATATCCTGTCCTTCCAACTAGCGCTCAGGATGGCTTGCACAATATAAAATTACAATAGTACAATAATGAAACCTCAGTTATTAAAACAATACAAAACAACACATCATGAACTTAGAGAAACAAAAGGGAGGAAAAGAATAGAAAATGTGACTGTGGAGAGGGGGAAAAAAGCCCTAACTCTATTGCCCACTGGGACTATGGAGGAGCATATTAACTGTCATAAAAGCAATAAAAAGACTAATGAAGTTACAACTAAGTCCATAAAAGCATATGCCATAATAAATCCGTTAGTCTTAAAAGTTACCAGAATAATATTTGTTATTTTTGCAGTGGATTGTTGTTGTTTGGCAATTGATGATGTTTGTAAATAAGGATTTAGCAAATTGGTATCATTTGCTGTGCTTATTTAAGACCTTGCTATAAGGTACCATTCTGAAGGGGATTTTTTGTAAGTGTAGGAAGAAAAATACCTGAATGCAATAACCTGCAGTTATCAGAAACTGAAGCTTTCAAGCAAGTTAAGTTACCATTCTACATCTACAGATCATAGGAAAACATGGCAAACAATGCCATTCTCATATAATTTAATGTTTTGTTAATTTAATTTGATTATGTACTGACAAGGCAAAAAAACTTTGCTCAGGCAAACTTGAACCTAACATTAAAAACTCAGTGGAAAAAGAAAGGAGAAATATGATTAATAATGAAGCCAGCAGCAATGTCTTTTAAAAATTTTACTGTAAAGTAGGTGAAGAGAGTTCCATCCAGATGGGAATCCTAGTGTGGGGTACAGGGGCTTTAACCCTTTTCTTCCCAACATGGAATCTGTCCAGACCTGGGGTACACCTGCAATTTCTATTTTAAAATAGTTGTCTTTACGAATCAGTATCGGGCACAGTCCTAAGCTGCACAAGACTTCTAGCAAGAGGAAAAGGGTAAAAGCCCCTACCCTTCGAGCGAAGTGCATGATCTGGATTGGAACCCCTGCACCTCCTCTAGAACAAAGTGAAAAATTACATACACCAATTGTTTATTCCAACAAAAAAAATCATGAAGCATGTATATGAACTGATAATTTCTAGTTCAGAAAATGTATAGAACTATTCTATAAATGTCCAGAATTCTGAAGTACTTTGATGACTATGTTTCAGTGGCATAAATGCCCACATAGCTAGCTATACCTCGACTTAGTACATCAAGTCACCTTTGCTAAACTGGAAAGGCAGGAATTTGGAATGATGGCATTCTTCCGTCAATTCCAGTTCTACCACCACCACTACTACTAAATCTCAGATGGGCATATAAACTTGAAAATTAAGGATAGATTATTTACACACATACTATAAAAATAATATTTTTGCTTCTGGGGTCTGTAAATTTTACAGCCTTTTTTTCAAGGCCTTCTGAGGCATGTAAATTTAGTAACAGAAATGGGGCCTTGCAAGTTTAGGAAATAATGCTAACATGAACTAAGGAGCCCTGGGAGATGTAGTTCTTAAGAGACCATATCTCAGAGGAAGGCACTGCTCTGTATCTCTCTCAAACGTAAAGACCTAGAGTTTTCATAAAGAACTGTATTTCCATATGGAGTCATAAGAGTGGGTGACTTCGGGAAAACTCTGGGAAAGCTGCACTTTAAAAAAGGCCCACAATTAGATTTTCACCACTGCAATATAAAACAAAACAATGACAGCATAAAGAATTTATGGGTAGTATCCAGGTGTGTAATTTTGCTTCCACAAGTGATGCCATGCTAGCAGAAATTAGGTTCCAAACTATGCATAATGGAAGAATTCAACTGAAGTTTCACTTGCACAGCTATCTGTGCAAGCAGTTACACAGTCACTTCTGGGAGTGGATGTGTGTTCTAAGAGCACACATTCTGTGCAAAGACTTGTGCAACTGAAACACCTGTACAGTAGAACTCTGCTAGCACTATTTGAATTTGCAGCATAATGCAATAGAAAATTATCCTGTTTTTATTAGAGATACATTAACAGTGCAGGTCCTATTTTTCCTAGTGGTGGGTAGCTCCCTGTTCCTCAAGATCAGGATAGACATTCTCTACAGAGGTCTTATATTTGCTGAGGGTGTGGATGGTGTCCAAATTCTATATATCTACAAAAATGAATTATTTCTGAAAAACAGCACATTTCTGAACTTAACAAGAACAGGAATAGAGTTTATTTTACTAATTACCCAGATCAAAATTGTAGGATGATTAAGACTACTTCTACTTGGGTAATAGAGAAATCGTAGATCTCGTGCAGCTGGGCTGTACAAAGTAAGCTGGTTCCTGAACACTCTCACTTTGCTTTAACCTTGCAGGCGCCAGGAGCTGCGTGAGCTGCGTCTGCTTCAGAAAGAGGAGCACCGGAACCAGACCCAGCTGAGTATCAAGCATCAGATGCAGCTGGAGCAAATGCTGAAGCGCTTTGAACAGGAAATGAATGTATGTGGGAAAAGGAACTGAATTATTTTCCCTCCCTTTTATTCCAGTGGTTTTAGCAGGAGTCAACCAGAGGAGAGGAAAGATTACAAAACATGTACACGTTAGCCAGGCTAGACAGAATGCCAGTCACCTTTTTATGTTGAGGCATGGGTGTTGGAAAGGACCAAGTGAGAAGAACAGAAGTTGAAAAAAAATGGGGTAACCAAGTTAGTAGGCTGCCTCCAGTTAACTTCTAATACAGCTCCATAAAAGCTAGTAGTAACTCTGCCTGCCACACAGCTGAAAAGCATCTCCAACAACATAGCCTACATATTCTCTTTAGGGGAACTTTGGACAGCAGCCGATATTCTTTGAAAGAGCCAGTGTAGGGTAGTTGCTAGAGTTTTGGGCAGGGATCTGGTTGTTCCAGGTTCTAGTCTCCACTTGGCCACAAAACTCACTGGGTGCTTTTGAGTCACTGACTCTTAGCCTAACCTACTTCACAGGGTTGTTGTGAGGATAAAATGGAGAGGGGGTTATGTAAGCCACCTTGAGTTCCTTGTAGGAAAAAAGACAGGATAGAGATCTAATAAATAAATAAAGTGGAAATCAGTAGCTGTTGCTATTTGATGTATAATCTACACAATGCATTTTTGTTCTGACTGAACCCTATTGTAATTAGTTGCTTGAAAAATTGTTTCCAGTTTTGGACCTTCTCTAAGTTAATCTCCCTCAGCAAGAAGTTCTGAATGGTAATATAGGAAGTGTAAATGGCAACATAGGCACCCTAGGATGGAAAGGAAAAATAATTCTTTTAACCTGGTTGAGTGGTTCAGTAGAAGCATTTATTAAAGGTAGAGTGTTCTGTTACTGGGCATTCCTTCAGCCAGTGGTTCACTTGAATCAGTTTATTGGTTGTATCTGTAATAGATACTGATTTGTCTGCTGCCATGACTAAAACACAGGAGAGAATTTACTCCCATTCTGTGCCTGTTGAAACCAGCATATGAAACAAATACAACCCTCACATCTTTTTGCATTGCACCAGCTAAGGTCCTCTAGGCAAATCCATTGTTAAATGTCGGAAAGAAGGCAATGCTGCGTTGGAATTCCAAGTGTGTGGCAGGAAGCAATTAGTGACATAAATGAACTCCACAATCTGCTTTCTTTCTGCCTGGTTTATGTGAGATTAGAAGGCTAATCCTGCTTGTACTTGTATAGTGTTCTTTTCCATTCAGACTGATTGTCACAAGCAGCCTACATGGAATCAAAAAAAAAAAAAAAAAAAATCAGAAAGGGAAGAATCCAAATAAACAGTGTCAATTACAAATGCAATTAATTTTTTCCTAAATTAATATTTTTGCAAAGCTAACTGACATTTCTGTATATGCATCATAATAATCACAGTCTCATTTCATCATTTCTCCACTTCTACATAATGCTTGGCAAGCACTACTTCTGGAGAAGCTAGGCAGGTCACCCTGAGCAATAATTCAATGGGATAAGCCACTACTAAGTCAGCACTGTCGTCTATTTCTGCTAGTCTTCGCCTCCTATATTGTAGGGGGTCCTAACCAGATTATCTCCTGATTATTACAAAAGGTGGGAGGGCCCTTATGAGAAGAGTTGCTCCTATAACTTTTTCAGAACTGGTAATGTGCAGAGATGGAGTCTCATATTAAGATTTGGATATGTTTGAAAGAAATTTCAGGCAAAATCAGTTTGTTATGCCCAGAAGTGTTTCTTCATGCTTTATGCTGATAATTGATAAATACTTGTTTATTTAAGGCACTTGGGTGAGCATAATAAATCTGACTATTCTTTTTGGTCTTTTATAGGCAAAGAAGAAATTCTATGACACGGAATTAGAAAATTTGGAGCGTCAGCAGAAGCAACAGATTGAAAAGATGGAGCAAGAGCACTCAGTGCACCGACGTGAAGAGACTAAACGTATCCGTGCTGAGCAAGAACGAGATCGTACAAAATTTCAAGAGCAGTTAAAGCAGAAGAAGAAGGAGGTAAAGTCTGGTGGTGGGCCAGATTTTTGCATAATGTAATTCTGGAATTAATTTAGGTTTTTGGCTTATTTGAAAGCACTCAGACATTTTGCTGGCTGAGATGGTGTCATATCATAGAAAAGCTGTTCAGGAGAAGGGAGTTTTAGGAAAGAAAGTCCAGATTTGGGGCTGCTGAAAAGAATAAGCAGCACATACAGGAAGAGCAAGAGAGAAGCCTGTGATGAAGACAAAAGAAGACTTAAGGAAGAAAGAATGCTGGGAAGAGACGTGTTAGGAAACACAGAAAAGGGGTCTATGAAAGAAAGAAATGGAAACATGGAGCAGCGAAATCAAGGGAAGAGAAGACCAGGGAGTATGAAGAGTTTGTACAGTGTATTAGCCAAGGCAAACCCACCATGAAACAGGCTGAGGAGCCTGCATCAGGTGGAAGAATGGGAGGAGTCAAGAATTGCTGCACGCCCTTGCTTCCAACACCTCTAACAGGTACTGGTGAGAGCCACATTGCCCCTCTTTCCACTATATGGCATTTGCCGCAGCGTGAAACTAGCCAGTGGGGCTCTCTACAGCAGCTGTTCACCCTCTTTCCCTCTTTGCACGCATCCAGAAGAAACAGCCTTGGATCTCCTGTCAGAGCGCCACCCAAATCCTGCAAGAACCCCACTAACACTGGCAAGAGTCCCCCAGCTGCTTCTCTGGCTGCACAGCTCTCCACAGAGCTGATGTGGCAAGGGTCAAGGTAAAGGGGACACAAGATAAGAGCAGCCCTGTGACAATGGGGACATTCCCACAGCATCTTTTCCAGCTCAGGTTCTAAAAATCCTTGGGCTGGGCCCACTAGTGGCTAACAGACTACACTGCAAATCAGGAGGTTCCTGGTTTAAATCCTATTTAATTAATTAATTGCATTTGTATGCCACCCCATAGCCAGAAGGCTCTCTGGGTGGCTCACAGCGCAATCGTAAACAATAACACAGATAAAAATAGACAATATAGATTAAAAATAGATAATAATAACTAAAACTATGTAATATAATAGAGTAAAAATACTATATAAATACAACGAGAGGATCTTGGCTCAAGACAGCAAACATTGTCCAAGAAATAAATAATTACAATTAGTCAAAATACAGTCAAACATAGAAGAAGAAAGTAGAGGAAGGAAGTTACCACAATCCAATCCCCCATTTGTAATATTGTGAGTTTGTTGCTGAACAGAAACATAGAAACAGAGCAAGTCAGAAGGGGTTTCCCGGGCCATCTAGTCTGACCTCCGGCACCAGCCGGCTCCGCTCTGCTTTCCTTCAGAAAGGACTGAAGAAGTCAGCAGGGTTACTCTGGGGAAGAAAAACCATCATTTGGGGCTACAATCAAAAAAGCCAAGTCTTGTGTTTCTAATCATTATGTTTCAGATGGCAGAGAATTAGTTGCTGTTGAGCTACGCTGACTTAAAGATAGTTATGTTAGTATTCAAATCAGGGGGACAAGATAAACATTCACATAAAATGTCAAGCCTGTGCATATTTCTGCTATTCCAAGTCTATGTTACTCAGAAGCAGTCAGAGATTATTTGTTGACATGCTACCTATTTCTTGGGAATATATGAAACAGCCAGTTTGAAAATTATCTTTCTGCTGTCACTTTCTGTTCTAGACACAGACAGAACAGAGGCAAAGAAATCTGTGGAAGGGGAAGGGGGATTAATGCAGAAGGACTTGTTGGGGCAGAAAATATAAGGAATAGAAAAGAAGGAATATGAGTGAGGGGAAAAGGACAATTAAGGCTGTGATCTTTTACCATTTAACCTGCGAGCAAACCCCACAGAATTCAGTGGAGTGAATCAGGCACGTTTCTTGGGTGGATGGACAAGTGGGGTGGCGGTCTTGAGCAGCAAATTCTGCATGTGCCAAAATGTTCCCCCCACACCCAAGGTGACAGTGGTGCTGCAGCTCCTCCCCCGTGCTGTTCACCCACCCACTCATGCGCCCAACAAGTCTGCAGAGCTCTCAGTCCCTTGCTTTGAGGAGGCCAGTCAGGTAGGCTTTCTGGAAAGCCAAACATGCCTAAATGTTGCACGTTGAGAGGTCCTTCCTTCAAGTGAGGCATAATGGGCAGAGGATTGAGGATGAGTCAGAAAAGAATGGAGGTCATTCCTGAATTCTCCAGTGTCATTAATTTCTTTAAGAGTATTCTTTCCAACCACTAAATGATGCAGTCAATATGAGAAGTATCTTCTGCCCTGTCATTTCAAGAAATTTGACCACACGGAACATCTAAAAATAAGTTGTTTTGTCTATTGTTCTTCTTAAGCTCAAGATTGAGATTGAAAAACTCCCACGACAGCAGCGCAAGGAGACCATGAAGATTAAAATGGATGAGTTTGCACGAAAGAAGGATGTTATGGTGAGCTCTAGAGATACAGTAGGGCAAGGGTATGGCATTTAATCCAAAGGGTTTGGATTCCCTTTGTTTCAAAAGAAGATGCAACACATAATATACCATGAGTGACCATACCGAGGTTCAGAAACTGCATGTTGCTCTTTGAATTATTTTGTGGCTTGCAGCTAGCTGCCTGTGGGTGCCCATGAGAGGCCACTTGCTGCTTGCAGCTCTCAAACATCTGATACTTACTATATGTGGCTCTTCTGCTGAGCAAGTCTGGCCATCCCTGTAATATACCAAGAAGCATGTTCACTTTGCTATTATCTCCTTCCAGGAGCATGAGTTTGATGCCAAGCAGACCGAAGACATGGAACAGGCCATAAAGAATATTACAGCCCAAAATCGGAAGGAGATCTGTGACAAGGAACGGGAGTGCCTCAACAAAAAACAGCAGCTTATGAGAGGTAAAAGTGTTGGGGATATTTGCAGTTTATATACCCTCGAAAGAAGTTAGCAGGGAGAAAGCAAATATGGAAGAACCTGCTTTCATTATCAATTAGTATTTTCCTCCACTGTCCTAATTATAAAGAGCCTCATGGTGATGAAAAACATGCCATGTCCTGTTCACATGCTCCAGAGTGCAAATATAATCTTGAAATTGGTTTTTGGGAACTCATCCAAGCAGTTCTAAGTTACAATTCTCCAGCAACTTGCAGCCTTGAAACCCCAAATGTACAGAGCTTGTTGAGCATCTGTGGTGCTCCAGGCTTGACTGGACTGGAGTTATCACCACTTGTGACTGTTGGCTGTACTGCATTTGAATCTAACAAACTCTGCAGTCTCTAAACATTCTTTGCTCTGCTTTTTGTCCCTTACCTGTCCTCCTTTATTGCCTCCTGTAGCACCTTTCCCCACACTGCAAAACCTGCCCCTTCAGTATTTTTATTTCATCTTTTAAATAGACATCAGCAGTGCCATGAGCACATACAATAAAAACCAAAGGGACATGGGGAACTGAGCCTCTTTCTTTCTCTTCCTGGCAAATTGCAATTGAAACATTTTCCCCATTTCTAGATAAGGGTTTAATAACCATGTATCATTTATGTTTCATCTTTCACAGACCGGGAAGCCACTATCTGGGAACTAGAAGAGCACCACTTACAGGAGAAACATCAGCTTATTAAACAGCAGCTAAAAGATCAGTATTTTCTCCAGAGACATGAGCTGCTCCGAAAACATGAGAAGGTTGTACATCTTAAATGTTTCTGTCTCTTTAGTTCTTCCTGGAGATGAGCAGCATGCAGAATTGCTGCAAAGTGACTGTCCAACAAACTGATCTGCTTGCATGTTAGTTTGATATGGTTGCTGAGACATAGTGAAAACTGAAAGTCGAATGGGTAGTTTCTCAGAGCCCAAGTGGCAGAATACTGTGGAAAATATTGTGCTGTCAGACACTGTGATTGACTTGCTATCGATTTTGGAAAAACAGGTTAATGCTCTAAGCTCAGCATGGGCCTTCTTGTTGTTTTGAACTTTAATTCCAGCTACCCAAACCAATGATCAGGAATGCTGTGAATGTTAGTCCAGAACATCTGGAAAGCACTAGGCTGGGGAAGGCTATTCTGGTTTGAAACAGATAGGCAGCATCCATTGCCATCTTTGAAGTACCTCTCTACAAACAATATGAGCGCAGAAAGTGGAGAAGCAGGCCTTGATGTTGTACAATGCTAGACTTTTCTGAAGGGAGCCACTCCATTATTTGAGAATGAACAAAGCAAACCTGACATTTGTTGAACTGGGGGCAACCTAAAATTGGCTTAACCATAGGCATTTTGAACAGATGCTTATAGGCAAAATAGAATTCATTAAGAGAAGGAAAACAATCAATTTACAGCAGGTAAGCCACAATGCAAAGAAAGCTTGACTGATATACTTGATCTTGTCCACATCTGCATCTTAGATACCATGAAGGATTATTAGGCTACTGCAGCATCGTTGTTTAGGGTTCCTTCTCTACAGTGTGTGTAGATTTTGCATGAACAGGAGGGATGGTGGATACTTTAAGGCAACAAGCACAGCCAGTTAAGATCACTTCGGTTAAGAACACAAAATTCTAAGAATAGTGAACCAGTTAGCTAAAAGACAGTGACAAGATTCTGATCTCAGGCTTCCAAGAAAAAAAATAACCTTATGGTTATTTGCATAGATTTCAGGTCATCACCAGACATTCCTAAGAACCACCAACATAGTCAATATCTGTGCAAATAAGTAGCTTTAAAGAGTATGACCTCCACAAACTGCCACTTTGTGGAACTGTTATTTGCCAGTTTTCCATGTTGGCCACAGTGCTTAAATTAGCCTATAGTTGTCATCGTGCTGCCTGTGATTATAGAGGAAGCCTTCATAAAACTGCTTGTGTTGTCTTTTTTCCTTCAAACCTGTTCACATCAGCTTTCTCTACCTTCTTCTGTACCTGCTTCTCCATCCCTACCTTTGTAGCTGGCCACAATAACTTTTGACAGTGACAGAATGTCTTGTTATTGACAAATCTTTTCCCCATGACCATGGCTATTCCAGGAGCGTGAGCAAATGCAGCGGTATAACCAGAGAATGATGGAGCAGCTGAAAATTCGGCAACAGCAAGAGAAAGCCCGTCTACCCAAAATCCAGAGGAGTGAAGGGAAGACACGCATGGCCATGTATAAGAAGAGTCTTCATATTAACTCCAGTGGAAGTGCCTCTGAACAGAGAGAGAAGATCAAACAGGTGATGTTTCTTGAGGGACCAGGTAGCAAGCTTATTGAAATGATTTGATTTTGGAGCACACATTGCATTAACCAAAATCCTCTGAGAGGGGTGCCTCTTGATGGAAAGGATGATAAAATGTACTTAGATTCTCCCTTATTGGACAACTTGCATTGCTGGAAGTCAGTAGACCCAGGCTGTTGAAATATATTTACAGTGGTGCCTTGGTTCACGAATGCCTCAGTTCACGACCAAATCAGGTTGTGAACAAATATTTCATAAAAATTTTGACTCAGGTTGTGAACTCCGCATTGGGTGGTGATTGCAATCGCGGCCATCTCCTCACCCCCCCAAGTGGGGAGATGGCTGCGATTGTGCTGGGTGGGGGGAGATGGCTGAGATGGCCCATCTTTCCTGCACAAGCATGTCTATGATTGCGCCCGTCTTTCCTGCACGAGTGCAACCACGATCTTGGCCATCTCACCACCCCCAGCACGAACGCGCCTATCTCTCCCCCCCAGTACGCCCGTGTTTGTGCCTGTCTCCCCACCCCCAGCACACCGGGATGATGGCCGCACTCGTGCTCGGGGTGGGAGGAGGAGATGGCCACGATCTTTGTTGTTCTTTGTCACTTTGCTTCACATTTTTCTGATTAAAAAAATGGTTACAGAATGGATTAACCTTATTTACATTGAACCTTATAGGGAAATTTTACTTGGCTCATGACCAATTTGAGTCACAACCAGAATCCTGAAACAGATTAAGTTCATGAGCCAAGGTACCACTGTATTTACTTTCATCCCATAACACTGACATTTAAGCTCCAGTGCCAAATAAAGTGCAAGCTACCACCAGGAGGAGTTTTCCAGCAATGGGAAACCCAGGGTGACTTTCTCTCTAACATCTTTATGTTTCTCTGAAAGGGGTAGGGGAGTCATAGTTCCAGTCCCCTACCACTCTGGCAAATGTGGTACAGCTAATATAAGGTACAGCAAAATCAACCCTCACTGGTAGGTCAGTAGAGTTCATACAAACTACTTTCAAGGGTGTACATGGGTTTGAGGACACGACTGTTAGTACAGATGCTGATGTTTTAAAAAGTGTCAATTAAAAGAAATGTTCTCCCATGTTGGTGCCTCTCCATGTGTAGCTATGCAGTATTTTAAGTTCTGGAGCGAAAAGAAAAGAAGCAGGAACCTATTTTTAATTTTTTAATCACATTAAACAGTCCCATAAATCATCACCTAGTACACATAATCCTGTAAGAAGCCATTTTAAACACCTGTGAACATAGTCTGATAATAACGGGTCTTCCTTCTGTCACAGTTTGCACAGCAGGAAGAGAAGAGGCAGAAAGCTGAGCGGCTGCAACAGCAGCAGAAACATGAAATGCAAGTGAAGGATATGAGTGCTCAGTGTGAGAGCAACATGACTGAGCTTCAACAGTTGCAGGTAACTTCACAGAAGGAGGGGCAGGCCATGCCATGAACTTGACCGATGCAGAGCTCTTTGTCCATTCTGAAAAGCTGGGTTACACAGTCCAGCAATAACACAGAAATGGAAAAGAATCCCTTTCTTTTTTAAATGGTGACATGTTGGGGTATTTGTACTTTATCCTTCCTCCAAAGAGCAAAAAATATTGTACATGGTGGTTATCCCATTTAATCCTAACAAGCAACCCTTTTAGATATGTTGCTTAAATATCTTGTTGAGATATGTTAGTCTGAAGAAGTGACTTTCCCAAAGCCAACCAGTGAGCTTCATGGCTGGCCAAAGATATGAACCTTGATCTCCCAGGTTCATGCCTAACCTTCTAATCACTACACTCACTATTTCTGAATTAACAGATGCATGAAATCTCAGGAATTGAACATAGAACGAGAAAGGCCTTTGTTGTGTTTGAAAACTGAGTTTCCATCTTGTGCCCTCCTCTTCCTAGAAAGCAATGCATGGTTTACAGCTTGACTTATAGGGCTTACAGGGCAGCAGGGATGGTGGGTTTTATATCAGCTTTTTGCCCTCCAGAAGCTTTCTAATACCTCTTCTCTCCCCTCCCCCAATATTGCCTTAAATCAATATAGAATGAGAAGTGTCATCTTCTGGTTGAACATGAGACTCAGAAGCTGAAGGCCTTGGATGAAAACCACAATCTAACTTTGAAGGACTGGCGAGAAAAGCTGAGGCCACGGAAAAAGGTGACAGCTAAAAAGTTGGATTAAAACTTCAGAGACATTTGAAATTTGAGATTTGGTGTTGAACTTTTGAATTTTGGATCAGTTTTCATATTAAATATGGTACCACACTTCATCTGTTTAATAAACTGCTAACTCGAACAGCCTCCATAATTTGGAATAGGAAGGGGGGATTGAATTGGGAAAACTTGTATCTGAATTTCTGCAAGTGAGCTTGAATTGGAGCATTTGAGCACCCCCCTTAGATACATTTTCCTTTTAACAACTGCTTCTGCATGTAATCTGGCAGAGAGCCAGGTGTCTGATAGCAGCCAAATTATTACAGCTTGAAGCATCACCTTAAATGAGCTGCTGTTTCTTTTCTGTTTTTGCATCAGGCATTGGAAGATGAACTGAATCAGAAGAAACGAGAACAGGAGATGTTCTTCAGGCTCAGCGAGGAAGCTGACAGCCAGTCTCCAGCATCACCAAACAAGCCTGCCAAATTTGTCCCATTCAGCTCTGCAGAGGCTTCATAACCCTTGGATTTTAGTAGACAAGGTGCTAGTAATACTGAGAGGAAGTCAGCAGAGAACTGCTCCCTTCCTTTCTTTGACAACTCTGGTCAGCATTTCCTCTTCGTCTATGGGAGAGGCAACCCGTGTGGCCTGAGGTCTTCTCCACTGGCAATGAGACAGTTTCACATGGAGGTGGCCATGGCAGGTGCTGACTGATGGCACTAGGAGAGCTCTGAATGAGCTTCAAGTCAAAGACCAAAAGGGGCTCTGTGCAGAGTTCATGCTGCCTGCTGTAGCTGCCATCCAGCCACTCCAGTGTTTTCTGTTTTTACTGCCTACTGTAGGGGACCTAAGAGATGTTCAGTGATTGCTGAATGCTGCTGATAGGCTGGCTTGCCTGTTCAATTGTCCAAACTGCTACCCTCCTCGTCCCAGTGTAATGGGTCAGTACTTCCACTTAACATCATGATCTTTGCCTTAATGGCTGGACGCTTGGCCACCTCCACTCACAAGCGGTTCAGTTGTGACAGCCTTACAGAAGACAATGAAAAAATTGCCTACCTTTATCGTTGCCCCAGTCTCTGTTAGTGAAGCAAATGGCTTCTTTTCCTTTGAAAGGCATCTACTCCTCATCTTGTGTTGAAGTGACTCAGTTACCTGTGAGACAACTTCTGCCCTTTCTCGAGTATGGAATAGAGGTACCAAAATGTGAAACACAGTTGCAGCTGTTTCACTTGAAACAAGTCCCAAGTCCAGGACTGAAGAGTAAGGCAGTCAGAGGTTCGTAGACCTTTTGAAAGAGGAGATTCCCACCGCTGCTATGGCTGCACGTCCATGCTTGTCTCAAAACAAGTGATTTTAAATGTATGAGCCTGGAAAAGATCCTCAGAAATTTCAGATACTAAAGAGATAGGAAATGAAAAGATGTAGCCAGCTAAGTGAAGGCTTCCCAGTCTTGTTGTGGTATAGAATCCAAGATCAGTCCTGCTGATACTGATACTGCATTCTGTCTAAAAATGGGCCAAACTCAGTTTCTCTGCTCCTCAGGACAGTCTTTGATACAGATTGGCTTCTTCTTCAGTTGTAACGCAAAGTTTCTTTTTCCTCTGATGGTGAACAAAGTCTTCTCTCTCCTAGCTCTGTTTCTGCTGCTGTTGGTCTAGGGGAAAACATGTGCTCAGGTTATAGCAAGGGCTAACGAGTTCTTTTCCAGTAAATCAAATAGTGCGAATGTCTGAGGCAGCAAGATTGCAGCTGGCCGAAGTAAGGTGAAAAGCACTTTGTTCTGCATCATCTCATGTGTGTGACTTTCATATAACAGCAAGTGCCTCCTTTGAGATTTCTTAGTCTTCTGTTACATTTATTTGGTGCACTTATTGGGTAGATCTGATTTTGACACAAACAAGCAACTGCCTGAGAACTGATTTGTGGTAATTTTTATTTGTAGTCCTTTGCCATTGTTCTGCAGTGCATCAGAAGGGTCCACATGAAGGGAGCTGCTTGTAGTAGAATAGAATGTTACGTGTTTCAGCTACTGAAGCTATTCTTCATTTCATAGGCCTTACATCTTGCAAAGACTGTTTTTTTTTTTACCAAAGACATGGTTTTTCTGCCCTGTTTTGATTTATTAAAATATATATCTCAATAGATAAAAGACCTTGTCCACTTGGCCAGTTTGCATTTCCTCATGCATATATATTTGTTGCAGCTCACACGAATTCCCATCCAAGCAGTCAGCCCTTTGTGGTAAATGCGTAATTTGTATTTATATGTGAATGAAGTACCAAACAGTTCATTGTGTGATCTCAAAGCGCTATGCATTACAATGGAAGCATGGTCCAATATTCCTTTCTGTATACAAGTGAGGACCTTTCTAGCAATTGCTTTTGTTTTCTTTTTCTAATGTATTCTCTGGTAAAATGATGTTGCTGATGGCATGATTTTTGTGCTCATAGTTAACTCACTGGAATAAAAATAGAGGCCCAGCAAATACATGGCTGCTGGCAGGCGACAGCCTTGCTGCAGGGCTGAGTACAGAGCAAGGTTGCATTAAAATTGTCAGAACTCGAATCTTGTCTGGTCAAAAAGTCTATTTAAGGAACTCTGAAATCTAGAAATTTGGGAGTCTAGAAAATGTGCAACTAGAAATCCCCTCAATCCCTTATTGGACTATTGGTATACTTTGTTGAGATCATGTGTGTGAGTTAAAGAGGAATGGAAACAAAGCCAGTTGCTGTTTTCTCAGAATTCAAAGAGAAGCCAGACTTTCTCCAAATCTTAACAGGCCCCTTTTATTCCACATTTATGTTACAGATAGTTGAATTGATGTTACTTGCATATGTGTATGTGCTTACATGCACCCTCACATGCTTTCCCACTTTTGGCCATGAAATCCAACCTTTACTGATAATTAGTTCAGTCCAGAGTTTGTGTGTCTTTGTTTCTTTATCAGTCTGGTCTCAGCTACTACCAGGAGGTGCTGTAACTTCACAAAGGTGCAATAGTTACCTCATACAATGCTTCAAGGAAGCTTCCCTGCCCCCCCCACCCCACAGTCCTCCTTTAAAGGCAAGGAGGTGTTGGCTCTTTTGAGTAACTGCTTGCTAAACTGTATAAAGCTAGCTTTTTGTTTGTTAGGATAACGTGATGTTTTTCTGCACTTCAGTATGGTCTTTGCAAATTCTTTTTTTTTTTAGTTTTTCTCCTTTTGGATAACCACTATGATGTAAATAATAATACCACAGTGAACCCCTGTGTGTGCATGAGCTACTCTGTGTAACTGTGTTGCATATGGCTTGAGGTCAGCAGTGCTGACTTTGACTTGTACAGAAAACTTTGCTTTGATGTAATACAGTTTGATACCAGGATCCTCCTCCTCAGAATTTAAAGCATCCCATCAGCAAGTTTTGGGCTCTAAACCAAACAATCTCTGAGAACTTCTGTATTGAATTAAGTTAGTAATAAACTATTAATTCTTGATATTAACTGCAACCAGTTGGTGCTGTTTTTAATTCTCTGCTGATAGACAGCCAAAAACAGCTAAAGAGTGACACTCTTTGGTAGAGAAGAAGAGCTGCACTTTCCATCAACTTTCTTTCTATCTCTGAGTGTCACTCTATTTTATATTCACACTTTTCACACTAGCAATTATTTAGCATGAACAGTGGGATAGGAGCTGAACTAAACAACGCTTTACCCTACATGTATGTGACTTAGCCATAACCCAGTTACAGAACTATGCTAGCTTACGTATCTCAGATAAAGGGCCTCCTGCAATTACCCAGGCATTTATTCTTTAGTTTGATTATAATGTTTACATGTGGAAATTACTTTTGATGCAATATCTTTGGCAGGTAAGTCATCCTTTTCAAGCAGGGTTTCCAACCATTCCTACACTGCACTTAGAGCTTCTAGCATCATTTTCAGTATTCATAAATTAGGATATAAGGAACAGTGCCTTTTGTTAATGCTTATATGGTGTAGAGGTTGGCACTTCCAAGAGTCTCCCATATCGTGCTAGCTTGAAACTTTGCTTCCATGCACTGTCCCATGCTGTTGGAGCCCCACACTTTCTTCTCTGCAGGTTGGCTTTTGTCCTATAACTACTCCTGCTTAAATGTTGTCCTTTTTAAGTGACACATGTCAGAGGGCAGCTTCCTTGTATTTGCCATAACCAATAATGTGCTCCTCTTGTACATTAAAAGCTAAAACATTTATTAAGGAATAAATTTCACAGGTTAAAGCCCACTAGACATTTTACATAATAGAGGGCAAAGAGTCAAGAGCTGTCAGTTGGCATATTTATTACATGTTTATACTGCCCAATAGCTAAAGCTCTCCAGGCAGTTCACAACAATATCCCATCATGATGCAGAGAGGAATATAATTCAAGCTCCATTCAGAGTAGAAGTGACTATCCACTTTCTAACTGTCTTACTAAAAACCAAACAGGCTGGATTCCGTGTAGGCACCACAGTGGGCATCCCCAGCTTGCCAGAGATTGATGCAGCTGAAAACTAGCATGAACAGGCTGAGAACTGCTCATTTGTTCTCAGCCAGTCATGGGAGGAGACCCTCAATATCCTGGCAAAAGAGTTGTGGGAATATTAAGTCCCCGCTGTTGCAACCAAGAGGCACATTTTTGTCTCTGACAGTGATGTGACGAACACTAAAAATGCAAAATTCAGTTATCATTCTGTTTGCTGCATGTCCTAAGGCTCTTCTGAATTTTAGCTATTTATTTTATTTATTTATTATTTATTTATTAAAACATTTTTATGCCACCCCATTCGCCGAAGCCTCGGGGCGGCTTACTATTCTATACTGTATTTTTACCCAGAAGGAAACATACACGATATACCTGCTGACAGTACCTGGCCTTATACCCCACTTAATTCTAATCCTTTATTGATGCATATATAGTCTAAATTATGTATCCCTGATGCCTAAAGTCTGGTACTGGAAAAGAAGTTTTGCTACCAGCTTAGATAATAATTTAATGGAAGCCAGATGTTCATTTATGTGGTAGAATTTTTTTAAAATCCTACAACTGGAATAGCCTTAACTTCAGCTATAATCACAGCAAAAGACAACAAATACCTTCCTAAAAGAGTTGAAGAAAAGAACTACATCAAGGGACAGAGCAATGTGCAATATTAAGGGTCAGTGATCTATAGAGTGGAAACAGAAAACATTCCCAAGATGCACCAGGCATCAGTGATGTGCACATGCAAAAATTCAAGGATACTTCAAAAGCTTGTAGCATTGGAAACTTGTGTTCAAATTTAGAATGTTGGATTTAACAATCCAATTTAAAATGTTATATGGCAGGATCAATTTGCCTATCAGTAAATCCTACTATTTAGAATATTCTGATTGCTCCTAATGGGAAGTGAAAAGGCCCAGAGAGCATGATGCTAGTGGGTGGCTTTTATAGACATTCGATAAATAAATGAAAATACATAAATTTTAAATTTTACTTTTAAATTACTTTAAAAATAAATTTTATAAATACAAATTTATAAAATTTAAAAATAAGTTTTACTTTAACAGTTTGCTGTGAATACACTGCATAGCCCCCTAGCAATACTTTTCTGTTCCAATACAACAAAACCCTTAAGCTGAACTGTAAACTCCTGAATTCAATTGATTTTCATTTAGTATGGGAGTGCCCAATCTGAACAATTCTTGGTTCTTGTTAAAAAAAACAACCCTGTTTAATGTTTAGATTAAAACAAAGTTTGGGGACTCATAAAGGGGCCTGGGAATGGGATACAGAAATACTAAAAATAAGTGATGTGAATGCTTTCTTCTCCCTTGCTGCCTGTTGTGGCAATTTTTAATAGTTTACAGGTGCTGCTGCCTTCATTTCTGCTCTGGGGAGTAAACTTTCCTTCGCAATGTAATAACAGAAGGGGCAGAATGGAGTCATCCATCACAAGAGAGGAGAGTGAAATTGTGATGTTGGGCTTTACCCAACAGGGTCCCATCCAGTTGCTTTGGACCTCCATAAGGTTAGAAATGTTGGGAATTGAAGTTTAAAAGATCCAGGGGGCAGCTTATGGGGGAAGTTTGCCTTATGATATAAACCTATATTTTAAAATGACTTAAGCTAGAGTTTCATGGAAGAGCCAACTTGTGCTGGAAATAAGAATACTCGGTATTACAATTGCTCATCCTCCTCTTAACACACTACCCAGGATCATATGACGACAAACCTTTGATGATGATGATGATGATGATGATGATGATGATGATTATAACATTTCTATGCCGCCCCTTGCCGAAACCTCGGGGCGGCTTACAACATGATAAAATACATTGAAATACAATAGTACATAATAAATTACCATTACATATAAAAATACAAAAAATACATTGATTTACAAATACAAAATTAAAATTATCAGTATAAAATAAAAATATAGGAGGAGAAAGAGAAGGAAGAAGAAGTTGCCCAGGCCAGATCATATGTTTTAACAATTGAAATGATGTTTAAATAAAAAGGTCTTTACCTGGCGCCGAAAAACCAGTAACGACGGTGCCAGGCAGACCTCTTTGGGGAGTGAATTCCATATGTTGTCCTGTCATGTGAACTCACTCATGGTTTCCCGTGATTGTTTTTTTATCATGGTTGGCAATCACAGTAAGAGCCAACAGTTGTAGGGTTGGTTTGACCGATGATGGGTGGTTGTGTTGTCTGAACCCGCATGACAAGAGTTATGTGTCAAGCTCGACAATAAGCAAGCCACTTGACAAGGGCATCAAAATCCACCTACTGCTCCTGGCCAGTGACTAGCCTGCATGCATGTGTGACAGCTGTCTCCAAAGTGCCCAGGGGCACTTGTGGGGAAGCCTGCAGGGGCTTCCCCTGCTCCATGCCATAGCCACCAGCTGTTCTGGGCTGCTGGCATCACTGGCCAGGCAGGTACTGCTGACAGCTCCCCTCAGAGTGCCTAAGAAACATTTGGGGGTAGCTGTTAGATGCTTCCTCTGTTGCCTGGTGGAGTGGTAACCTCTACCACCCAGCACCACTGCTGCAAACAGAAATGGCTCACATTGGCCATGTGGTTGCAGGTCAGGCCAAGCTGTTAATGAGTTGGCTACCCTGACCCTCATGCTGCTGCTGTGAACCAACAATGTCAGTGATATGGGGCAGAGTTGGGGTGGCCAACTCGCAAGTTGACAAATCTGATCCTGGCACCATCACAAAGAGCCAAAAGGCTGCACAGCAGCAGTGTCGCTGGATCTCTCCCCCCCTGGCTTGACAGGCAGTTTAGAGGATTGATGCCTGCTCTCCAGCCCTCCTGTTGCACGTCAGTGAATGAGTCCTCTTGACGCAATGGGGACAAGTAGGAGAAGAGGTCATAGAATCCTAGAATAGTAGAGTTGGAAGGGACCACAAAGGCCATCAGGTCCAACCCCCTGCTGTTGCAGGACACCAGCTTACACCATCCGACTCAGATGGCTGACCAGTTTCTTTTTAAAGGTCTCTAGTGTGGGAGAGCCCACCACCTCTGTAGGCAGCTGGTTCCACTGGCGGGCACAAAAAATAATGACAAAAACTGAGAAGGCAGGTGCCGGAAGCTTCCCCAATGAAGCTGGCACTCTGGTGAGCTTTCATGGGAACTGAAACTGGCCATGACTGTGATTGTCAACCAACTGCTCCCACAGTTCTCTGTGGTTGCACAAGGCAGGATGAGGAGGGAGTGGGAGCAAAACACCCAAGAAGAGCCCAGTTGCCTGTTGGGCTTTTCTATGTGCCTTGTGGGTTCAACCAACCCATTGTAGTAAATCAGCATGATGGGTTTTGTCATGTGTGAACCCATCCACTTTAAAGGACCAGTTCTGTTTCTAGAGTGTTTCTGTTTCCAGCTTCTCCACTAGATGGCAATGTATTAAAATGCTGGGTTTAGCCTTAGTTTTAAACTGTTGCCCTGTTGTAAATCAATTGCAGGCCAAAATGTGGATTTTTTCTTTGTTGATGCATTCGTCTAAATAGGATGGTCTGATCTGAAGAACTGAGCAGGGAGATAACAGGAGGCTGTGCTACCAACCTGACTGTTTTACAACAGGAGTATTAAATACTAGCACCTTAACTTGCTATTGTGACATCATCCTACTCCTGAAAGCCTAACATTATGAAGTCACTACTGGATGAAACTCACCATTACAGTCAAAACTGCCATTTGACACCACACCCCTGAGGCCTAGAGAAAGCCAGAAGGAAAAAGGAGACAGAACATGGAAATACACTTTAAGCAGGAGGACCCAGGAAAGAAAATAATTCAGATAGGCCCACAGAACTGTAAGCAGTGGATCTTTACTTTGTTCTTAACCTGCATAAAGAGCAGCGATCCTATACGTACATGTGTACCTCACCCACCCACCCTTTTCCCCTTATAAAGCAGTCTTGGTTGCTGGCAGATACAGGGTGATGTCAGTAATCTACTTAAGTGGGCAGTTTTGGAAGGTGATTTTTTTTACTGCACCAAGCACACCAAGATGGATTGCAGGGGATGCTGCTCAGGGTCATGTTCTTTAATGAACTGGTATTTATGGGCTAGGAAGTCATGGGAGCCACACCATTGAGTGTCCTGCCAAGGGTCATTTTGTGGCCACTGCAGAGTTCTTACGATTCAGTAATACCCCTAATTCCAGAGCTCCAGTCATCCAAGGGTACTTTGTAGTGAGCATGATATCAACCTCTTGTGACCTCCTTGAAGAAAAACAAAATGCCACAAGTGAGGTGTATGGAATGATTGTCATATAACAAACTGCATACACATGGCTGCTGGTTTTTTTGTTTTGTTTTTTTTTTTTAAGAGGTGATGCATGGGAACACCCTCCTTCCTGTACCAGGCGCTGGCATCTAGGTGCTTGTCAAAGTAAACAGAGCAGGCATGAGAAGCACTGGTACTTTCCACCCCTGCTCAATGATGTCCATTTGAGAAAGAAAATCTCATGCAAAATAATCACTACTGTGAGCCATTCCCATACTTAAGTGCCTCCCATTGATCTTTGCCTTTTCCCTTGGCCTCCTGCCAGTTCCCTCTAAGTGGTGGAGTGGCTTTGTGATGGTGCACAGAGATATGCAAGGGGAGTTTATTTTAACAAGCTGCCATGAAGCTAAACATGATTAATCTCAACATTAGAATAAACTGAGGTACTGCTAACGAGATTCTGGTTACCAAAGGAAGGCTGAAACGTGCATGCTGATGGCATATCTGTGGATTTAAATTGTATCAGAGGAAGCAGATTTACGTTATGACTAGGATTTCTTGATGATTAAAACCAGCTCACAAATGAGATATGCTACCTAAGGAAGCTGTGCATAGTGAAGGGTGAGGAATCCAGTTTGGGAGTGAGATTGGATTTTCTTGGCTTGGCTCCCAAGACTTTGGCCAGTTTCTTCTTTGTCCTAAGCCCACCTCCTGCAGGGCATTCACATAGGCATTCAACAGAAAGTGAGGCCAGATAAAACTAGGGTTCTGCTTCCACATAAGTAACTTGCAGGCCTTGTGTACTTTGAATAATTTAGCACAAACAAGGGGCTTGCTAACATTCCCAAGTGCTCATGGACTTGATCTCAGCTCAGCTTGCTTTCTAGACCAGAGCAGAGCCCAGGAAAGGAGTCCAGTGAGTGCAGGAGAGTTGGATTCTGCCTGCATCATTACATCCCTAGCTGTGGATTCACCCAGGGCTACAGCCCATCTTTCTGGCCAAATTTCCAGGTGTGGCTTCATAAAAATTAATGTAAAATCAGTTACTTTTAGAAAATCTGTGGAAACATGCCCATATATTTATCTTTCTGGAAATTATGTATTTAGTGTGCATGGACAATCAGCATCAGAACTGTACAAGCCGTATACAAACAAGGCATCAACCTGAGGAAGTTGTAAAAATGGCCAGTTTCAACTACCCTTACACTGACAGGATAAATCCCTGGCCTAAGGAGGACTAAGTGGTCGACTTTCTTGTTTCTGTGCCCTAGAAGAACTGGTCATGGAAATGACCAGAGGGGAGGTAACCCTGAACTAAGCTGATCTTAATCCCAAATGGTGTTTCCTAGGGGCTAGACGAAGATGTGGCAGAGGCCACAGTGCTGTAAGAGTTAATTTGTATCTAAGTAGAAAATTGTCCAAGAAGGCCTACATAGTCATATTTGATTTTAAAAGAAGAAACTCGAGCTAAAATAATTGAGCTGGTTTAAAGAAAAAGTTAAAAGAGCAAGCCAAGAGGATTAAATCTCTCCAAAGTGTTCGGAGGTTGCTCAAAACCACATTTAATAGGAACTCAGCAGGCATGTATACTGCAGGATAGGAAAAGTGGCACCAAGTCCAACAGGTCACCTGCAGGGGCACTGAAAGCAGAGTGACTTCAGAAACTGGAAAGCTTGCTCAAATGAAGAGCTCAATGCCGAGTGCAAATTTGCACAAAAGAAATACAAGAAAACTCTGTGAGATGGAAAAATATATTTTGATGAGCATATAACTAATGAGTTCAAGGCTTTAAAAATAGATCAGAAGTGGGGAAATGGGATAGAGAGGAGGTTGGACAGTTGATTGCACTAAGGAGGATAAGGAATATGAATGGAGAATAAGGAGACTGCAGAGAATCTGAATGAATGCTTTTCAACTGCCTTCCCTGAAGATGTATGCCAGATTCATGTGCACGAATTGAGGTTTTCAGGAAAGTAGTCTGAGGCATTGAGACACATAATAGTGACAAGATAGGAAGTGTTAAGAGTCTAGGGCTTAAATCTAAAGCTTCTTTAAAAATTGAAAAATAACAAATCACCAGGTCCAGTTAGTATCCACCCGAGTCCTCAGGGAAATCAAATATAAAAGTATCTTCCAACAAAAGCCTAACATTTTCCTAAGAGGACCCTTTGTATTGGAGGACCAGAGAATCGCCAATGCGGTGCTGATTTTTGAAAAGGGATCCAGAGGGATCTGGGAAATTACAAACCCATTAGCTTAATGTCTGTTCCAGATAACTTGGTGGAAAGTGTTCTTAACAGTAAAATTAATAAAAGGATGTTCTGCAGAAAAGGAATCATCATAGCTTCTGACAAGGTAATCCTGGCTGATGGCTGTTAGGGTGATCTTGGGGTTATGGCAGAAAGGTAAATTAAAATGTTGAATCAGTGTGAAAATTCCTTGTTAAATATAATTAGCAAAGAAATCAAAAACTGCACTGTGAATATCACACTGCCCTTATACAAAGTGATAGGATGAGTCCAACCACACTTGGAATGCTGTGTCTAAAAAAGGACATGGAGGAGAGGCACATCCAAAATGAACAGGGTACTGGAGCAACTGCTGTTAGAGGAAAAGATGCAGCAGCTGGGCCTCTTTTCCTGGGCAAGAAGCATGCAAAATTATGCATGGAGTGCAAAAAAGATCCTAGAGATATTTTTCCCCTCATTCTTAATGCCAATACCCCGGACAGATGAAAAGAAATACTTCTTTACATGGTACATAGTTAAAATGATGAAATTCAGTTCCACAAAATAGGGCTACTAATTTAAATTGCTTTAAAAGAAGTTTAGAACATCAGTGGCTACAAGTCAGATTCCGATGGAATATGCATTGTAGGGCAAGGCTGACAAAAATGTATTTTGTAGAAGTGATCAGTTGTCACTGCATTATGAGTGAGCTTTGAGTGCCCAAATTTGGCTTTAAAAGTGGAACAAAGGAGGCTGCCACAGGTGAGTTGTTCATCCTTAGCAGCAAGGAGCTTCCTGACCTAGGAGAGAACCTTCATAAGTCAGCTGCAAGCCTGGCTGAGTTACCAAGAAAGGCCTTCTTATGGTTAAAAGAAATTGTAGGTACAAGAGCCTTGACTAGGCCCGAAGCTCCTTGTCCACTCCAGCCACACAGAAGAAGCCAGACCTAAAGTTAGGTACAACGTTATACAGATTTTAAAGATTTTTACCTGAATGAGACATCCTGGGAGAATGAGTATCCCATCAAACATGTTTATGCTTACTCTGTCAACCATACTTCCTATTAAAGTAAATAGGAAATTTTCAAATTTGTAGTGTGATACATAAAGTCTTGGATATCAACTGCCTCTTTTTATTCTGGTATACCTTTGGTGATGATAACCTACTTGTGCTTAGGGATGCCTGTGATGTTCCTCAGGATTAGACTATGGTAATGTGCTCTGTGTTGAGCTCTCCTTGCCAGGGAACTGCTCACTGGGAGTCCAGCTGTGCTCACGCACTAGCTGTGCTGAAGCTACAATGGCTGCCCATTAGCTACTGAAGCACATTCAAAGTTGTGTGATTGCCAGAGAAAGCCCTAAAGAACTTGGGATCAGGACATCTATTAGACTGGCTTCCCCTGTATATATCCATCTGACCTTTATGAACTTCAGAGGAGTCCTTGCTGGTCCTTCTGTGACCAACAGAATATAACCATGTAGTATCTCGATGGTGTGCTTTCTTGGTGGCAGTGTCCTAGTCTGGAAAGCCCTCCCCTGTTCAATTATAGAATAGTGGAGTTAGAAGGTGCCATGAAGGCCATTGGGTCCAACCACCTGCTGTTGCAGGACACAACGTTACACCATCCCACTCAATGTGGAAGGTGGAACATGTGGCATGTGACAAACACCGTCTGCAAACATAGGTGTTCACCCAAGTTTTCTTATAATTGCACTGAATCATGTGTTGCTCTCTCTTATTGCTCCTTGTATTGTTCTTGGAGTTGTTTTTAATATGTCGATGTGAATTGCTTAGGTATTTGATTATATTAAGCAGTATATAAGTAGTACTAATAAATAATGATATAATACACTTCTTTTAGATTGCTTCAGCCATCAATATATAATCCTTGGTACCAATTTTTTGTAGTCTGCTTGGGAGGTGCTTCAGAGACCACTGAGTGTAAATTACTCTATGTTGTGATAGCCATCAAAATGTTAAGATTAATCTGCATCTGATTAGGGGTCATCTATAGCCATAGTTTCCCTCCTAGCCAGGTGAACCACAGGTGCACCTGCCTCAGGTGTGAGAAATTAGTCAAATAGAGCTACTCTGACAAGTACACACATCCATGCTATAAAAAGGGACTAGGACCATATACGCCAGTTGCTGGGTGATGTGGGTGGGAGGATGAGGTTGTGAACATGTCCCACTCGAGTTTCTCACAGGCAGCAGTTTGGCCTCTGTGATAACAAACTGCTGGACTAGACAGACCTTGGTCTGTCCCAGCACAGCTTTTCTCATGCTCTTAAGCATTATTCTGCATTTCAGATGCTTTTACCTACCTGAATTAAATGAATTCTGCCAATTAAAAATGCACATATTCTTTCCACACATGCATTTATGCAGCCTGTTTGTGCAGGCTGTATAAAAAACAGAGAAAAAGAAAAATAATTAAAATCACCTTGAATAAAATGACTCATGAATATTTTATTTCGTATCCATAAGTACTAACGATTACATACTATTAACATCCTGAATGTCCAAACAAGGCTATGATAGCAGTTGTGCAATTGTATACTTTTAATGTTTAGTGGAATCATATGTTCTTTCGTAATAGATGCTGTATCCTGCAGGAAGTGATGTGGGATGCAGGGATTTATATTACAGCATTATGACCTACTATAATAGGGCTTATCTCTATTTTTCCTGCCTTTTACGTGAGAGCCCTATTAACATTTTCTAGGGGGCAAATCCACTGAAATGACTGGTACTTACTTCAGAGTACAGATACAGAAGATCATGCTGTTCAACACCTACTTGCAGCACTTGCACAGGAGTAAAGCACTCAGTCCAGTTTATATTGTTGGTTTATATTTAAAGGCTTTTCTTTTTGATGTACAATCAGTAACAACAATGTACTAAAAAGAGAAAGAAAAGGTGGGGGTGGAGGCAGGTTGCAACACCTTGAAATGAGCTGGGATGAAGAGGGGGATTGATGTTGCTACATTCTCAATGTAACATAAGTTACTAGAAAAGCTAGCCCAGATAGTCAGATATGACCATTCCCTTTGAACATGTCTGAAAAGCACACGTTTGAAGGAGGGATCCAGAATGGCATTCCATGATCTAGTACAGACTTCTTCCAGTGTATTCAAGGCAATCCAGTGCAGATTTTACACTTTAGCAAGGCATAATTGTCTCCTTCAGAGCTGAAGAGTTCTCTGGACACCCCAAAAGAAACAAATGCAAGGAGGGAGAACTATTTTTGCTTTTTACTTAATAACAAAGAGGAAGGTCAAGATCTCTTCTTACTAATGCCAGAGTGTAGGACAAGGAATAATCAATTCAAGTTGCAACAACCCAGATTCAGGCTGGACATCAGGAAAGGCTTCCTCAGTGTCAGAGCAATACAGCAGTGGAACCAGCTGCCTGAGAGATGGTGGACACTCCCACACTGGAGACATTCAGAAAGAAACTGGACAGCCATCTGAGTGGGATGGTGTAATTTGGTGTCCTGCAACAGCAGGGGGTTGGACTCGATGCCTTCATGGCCCCTTCTAACTCTTCTATGATTCCAAGCATGAAACCTCTTTCAAGGAAGTGTGCATTCTAGCAATGAAAGCCATCCTTTCAATAAAAATTGTGGCTAGCTGTAATACTCCTTTTATTCAGTGCCTATATAAATAAAGTTAATTGATCCCTGAGAAGAAACAGATACAGTTAACAAAATAAAGTATCACTTAGGCAGTTGCTTGTCTTCATTGCTATGGAGTCCACAGCAGGGCTAAAGACTCACAGTCATTGTTCCAAAAGTCTCTTGCTTAAGTCTCTTGCCATTTTGAAGAGTCCACAGTAGCTCTGATTGAATGGCTTAGCCCTCTATGTGTTGGTATTGGCCACTTGTTTCTTATGGAACTTTTAGTAGAATGACCCCCCCCACACACACACACAAAAAAGAGAGCCACCCACCAAAGTCCCACGTTAGTTAAAAATTAATAAATAAGAAAACAAAGCAAAACCGTACCTCCATCATGCTTTCTAATCTCTGAGCCAATTAGAACTCAGTATGTCAGAGACCATATAATATATCTGTATTGGGCAACAACATTTCTACCTAGTAACCAATATATTAGCATTTAAATTGGAAACTCCAGGAGGGCTAGAATTTTTCCCTGAAACCTTTTTGGTGGCATCTGATCAGTTCTCACCAATTGTTGCCTACATGACAATGGTAATTTATTATGTGCTATTGTATTTCAATGTATTTTATCATGCTGTAAGCCGCCCCGAGGTTTCGGCAAGGGGCAGCATAGAAATGTTATAATGATGATGATGATGATGATGATGATGATGATGACAGGCAAAGTGATATGCAGAACCCTTTGGAATGACTGCTTTGCTTGCTGCTAAAATTTAGTGTTTTTTCATTTAAAATGAAAGTCTGTGATGTCAATCTGGCTCAATCCCGAATATCAAGGCCAAGATAAATTATATAATTATGATTACTTTTAAATTCTTCTGCCCAGAAACAGGGCTGCCAGAATGCCTCATTCCACCCCAGATGTCTGGACAATACTTCTTTTCCACCTGCTGCACAGCAAGAACGGCCAGTGGGACAACACGGCCTGCATTCAGCCTGATCTCTTTTTGTGTATTCCCAAACTGTGCAGTTGTGTTGCTGCTGCCATCTCTATGCTGGTTCCTGCACTAGTTGGGGACTGTGCGAAGTTCTACCTGTGTTGTCCCTCGAATGTTATGTGTAACATAAGGGCAAGTAACAACAGCCCTTAGGAGAGGTTTGTAGTGAATATCATTCCTTTATCTCTGAAGTTCAGAAGGGGCTGCCTGTCCTTAAGTAGCAAAAACAATGCCATCTGCGAAGAAAAAGAAAATATTAGCAGGCTTGGGGGAGCCCTAAGGTGTGCAGAAGTACAAAAATGTTTTGTTGTTTAACTTTAATGCAGGAAGTGAAAACCTGAAACTACGTGATGAGGACTGCATGTGCTTAGCGGCCTCAGAGTGCTGACTTTCTGGAGAGGTTAAAAGGGATAAGGGAGTGGAGTGCCATGGATGAGGCCAGCTGCCTGGGTGGGACACTGAACAGGCACACTCCATGCTGCAACGTTTTGTTGCAGACCCCACCTGTGTTGTGCTAAGCATTGTCAGATATCATTAGAAGCTGTTACAAGGACTCCAACAGCAATTGCAGGGGTGACAAGACAACCCCCCCCCCCCAATATGTATGGATGGAGTCTCATGGAGAAAGCCTGTCTTTGTAATGAAGGAAGCTAGGGAGAACTGCCAAGTTATAAATTGTATTGTTTTGTTGTTTCATTGGTTGCAGCTAACTAGGGGAGGTGGCATGTTTATGCTGCTGCTAAGGACACAGGTGAGATATTTATAAGGGAATCCAATTAATTCCAAAAAAAAGTGATGTGCCAGTGTTAAATCAAGTTCATTTTAAAATGCAGCTGAACAGCCTCATAGCTAATGTCTGCTTCCCACAGTACTATGCTCCTGTAAGACTACAGCTCTCAGGACAAACCTAATGTCTGCTGGCAGAGATCAGTTTTCCTTCCCTGATCTGAAAATATAGCCTGAAGTGCCTGATCCTGCCTAATCTTGGAAGCTAAGCAAGGTTGGGCTTGGTGGAAATCTGGATGGGTACCCTGAATACTGCATTGAGCAGGCTGTTGGCCTCTTCCGACTGTTTGATTTCATGATAACACTAGAAAATAGTTGAAGATTTGTACGTGGGCAGGGGATTATGTGGAAAGGTGAGATTTGTAACAGCAGGGGTGTAGCGAGAGACCGGCTGGGAGATTTGCCAAGTATCTCAGATATCCATTGCAAAAAAAGGAAGGCTTGCCATTGGCCATTTGTATTGATTTTCCAAACTCTACTCATAAAGTAAGGCAATTTCCCTCAACCTGGCACTCTCCAGATGGGGTGGATAACTACATGCTGGTGTGTGCTGGTGGGAATTGTAGTTCAGGACGTCTGCAGGGTACTGGGTAGTGGGAGGGTGAAATGGAGTCTAAAGAAGACGCCACTCATAGTTCATAGAAGGTCAGGCCATCACTAGCAATCATCTTAACTGGATAGAAAGGAAAGGGATGTACCACACATGAAAGATCCATGATGCGATAAAATACTTCAAATATGAGATGGTAAGCAACCCAGTTACTTCCATGACATTTTGGAGAAATATTAAAGATTTTATTTCCCAAACCAAGATGAACATATGCAACTTATTTGACCTGATATATCCTCCAACTACCTTTACTTGCTTTTATTTCAAGTATCTGCACTGTTTTGTAAAGAACATTTTATGAACTGAGACACAGAAGATGTGTCTCAGTTCATAAAATGGTTCCCTTGCAAAGCTAGGGAACCAAGTTTCAATTTGGATGCCAGGAAGTACTTCCTGACAGTTAGGACCACCAGGGTATGGAATGGGCTTCCACGGGAGGTCCTTGAGGCCCCATTGGTGAGGGTGTTCAAGAATAGGCTGCAAATACCCATGGTAGGCATGTCAGGAGCAGAGCTGGCTGGAGCCAGGGGTCAGACTAGATGCCCTAGGATGCCCTTTCTGACTCGCTCTGTTTTCTATGTTTCTAAGATTATAAATGAAAAAAAATGTTGGTTGAAGGTAAATGCAAATAAAATTAAATGAAAAATTATCAGTGAAAAGTTTCAGGTGATCTGTTTATATTATTATATAATTATATACCTCAGTTTCCAATCAGTGTTCTAAGAAAAGTTCTGTCTGAAAAATAAATGATTTATTGCAGGATAATTAACAAATATGCCAAAATTTGCTTAGATTAATGACAAAACTCCTAGCAATAAATAGCATCTAAACTCTAGGGAGTTTAAAAAAGCAATTAGTTAAAATGTGAATGAGGAACAACGGAAAAAGAGTCTAGTAAGCTTGAATATAAAAGTTATTAAGGAAAGCAAATACAGCCAATTTACTAGTTTCCAGTATTTGCTCTGCCAGGTGCTTTTTCTAGGACTTGTCTGTTTTCTTGTGCAGCTTCTACTCCCCAAGAACCATCTTGGGGAGTTCTCTGTGCCACCCTGCCTGTTTATATGAAGCGGTCATTACAGACTGCAGAATGTGCACACAGATGGAAAGTCCTCAAAAAGTTGCTGAGTGCAGTGGGGAAGAACTTCTGGAGCCTCAGAAGCAGACATACAAATAAAAAATGTCCAGATGCTTCCACAACTCTGATGGCCCATCTTGTCTAGGTAAATACCCTCAGTACCTCATTCTGTGGAAACAAGCAACAGCCATTAGTTAAACCTTTTTTATGGAGGGGGTCACTGCTGATCATAAAGCCACTAAATGGTTAATGGATCCAGGGAGTTGCGGGGCAGCTTCTGGTTTCATTTTGCCTGCTTTTGTTGTAAGAAACTGCCAGTTAATATTAAGTACAGGTCTTGTTTAAAACTCATGGCTGTCTTTGGTCTCAATGAAGAATCCAAGAGGGTGCTTACACCCCTGCTGATTCCCTTCTGCCTCATCAATACGTTTGGCAAGTTGTGACCCAGCCAGTGTGTGCAAGCAGGACCCACACTTACACAAGGGAGATTTAGTACTTCCTAGGTGAAGAGCAGAAATGCTTGTTTCTGGAGGGGGGTAGATTAGTGGAACCCCCATATATTGGGAGCTGATCTGCCTCCTTCCAGAAACTGCCCTGCCTCCTCCTCGCAGGTTGCCAGGGAGGCTCTAGATCACACGCAAGTGGTAGAGGCGGGACTGGCATTTGAGAGTCCATGGGGCCAGCAATTCCACTCTGCGTTCTGCCTTGTGTAGTACTTCCAAATCTCCAGACCACCATTTTTCCTTTCCTTCTTCCAGGGAGTTCAGACAGGTTGAGAGAGCATGACTTACTCAAAGCTATGCAGTAAACCTCAAAGCTTAACCAAGATTTGGAAGTGGGTTTCCCACGTGAGGTACTCCTTTAGGGTGGTGGCCAGGCAGAGGAGGAGGCTGGGCTTCTGCCCTATTAGCAGAAGAGGCTATTCCAGCAGATTTGGCCTGCATGATGAGTTACACCCTGCTGAAAATGTCTCATCTCAAGGGCTGCAGCTTGCCTCTATAAGTGGGGATTGTTGCCAAACATCTGTATTCAATTCTGATTGTATGGGTCATTACTTGTCTTGCTACATGTGGGAGCATCACAATTTAATTCAGGCCATTGCAGCTTGTTTTATTTTGCTTTAAAATATATATCCTGTTTCACTTCTTCACATTGCTAATATGATGATGTCATAATAACTTGTGTCCCACCAAGCAAAACAGACTCCCAGCCAGGCAAGGCACCAGGGTTTGTATCGTCCTCATTTGTGCTGACTCTGATGGACAACAGTGCATAAGAAGCTAAGTCTGACCCATGGACCAGCTAGCTCAGTAAACTGACTCTCAGGGGTTTCAGGCAGACCTCTTCTCCAGCCCTGTCCACAGATGCTGGGGAGGGTGGACAACATTTGGCTTGATAGATCACCAGATGTATGGCCAGCTCAATAGGTTTGTTATAGTTACTCTAATTCATATTGTGACAATCTGAGGTTAGGAGTAATACATCTGAGCTCTTAGGAGAAAGCTCCCAATGGTCAGATTGAGAGTAACAGCTTCTAGCTATACTGATCAAGAACAACCAAGAGATGGTTTACAATTTCTTCCTACAACTCTCATAGAGGCTGAGGAATGCTGGGAGTTGTAGGCCTTTTTTAACTAGAACTGCACCCCAACTGTAAAATAAGGCTGAATGCTACAAAACGTTTTAAGATGTGCTTAGTACTTGTCACGTATTGCAGTTCCTTTATGGTTACTGGCTCCACACAGACAAGCAACTCATCAAAAGCAGTATTCAAGCTATTGTGATTAATAACTTCAATCCCAATTTGGAATAGTTTTGATTCCAATTATGCTGATTCCAGTTTTCTCATTTGTGCTGATGCAGGCAAAAACAAAGCACTCCCACACAAGAGGGAAACAGAAGCAACCTCAAAGTAATCTTATAGTTTGCAGATGCTCAAAAACCCTTGGAGGGGTGTGTGTGGAATCCAAACTCCTACGGCACAGAATAGGGAAAAGCGGAAGGTACATCTTGAGATGGTTTGGATTGCAACTTCCTGCCAGCATGCACAATGGTCAGGAACGCTTGGAGTTAAAAGTTCAGTGGCTTGGAAAAGAGGAGGAGGAAAAAGAGGAGGAGACCCACAGAACTGAAGGGGGGCGAGTTTTCACATTCTCTGGATAGGTCATGTCTGAATTCCTCTTGAAAAACTATTTTTAAAAATCTTCAGGAAAAGAATTGAGAACTGTTCATAAACATCGAGAGAGTAAGATTTTAACTTAGCTGGAACTGGGAGCATATTTATTGGCCCTATAAATAGAGGGCAAAGAGAACCCAGATGAAGGAACAATCCCCCAAACTAACCTCTGTGCACAGACTGCGGGACTGACTTTTGGAAGGAAACACAAGAAAACAGGCCAGATCGAATGAAGTGGCTGGTGCGCTGAACAGAAGCACTTCACACTGCAACACGTCGTTGCAGGTCCTACTTGTATTCTTTTGAAGGAAGCTGAACTTTCGGAGAAGGGCCTCTCTCCTTCCCTCCATCTCCTCCCGGGTCGTATTTGCCTTTGGCTGCGGAGAAAGATCACTGGTGGGGTAGCTAAACGCAAAGGATGTGCAACGCCTGCGAAAGGCGCGGCGACTTGAAATTCTGTAAGCAGCCGCGTGAACACTCGCAGCGTGTAACGCACGAACGGGCCGAGTCAGAGAGCAGAAAGCCTATTTCTCTTGAATGGCCTGCAGGGGGCCATTTCCAGAGGCTCGGGTCCCTCCTCTCGAAGGGGAGAGGAATGGAGATTGTAATCCACCCGCCCTTTTTGTTTCCAGAGAGCGCAGGTTGCATGTGCAGGGAAAGAGGGCTTGCAGATCGCCTTCGTACTCTCTCGGAAACAAATCGCGTCCCCTCCTTTCGCGCGGCAGACGCAAACGGTCGTTTTATTAAAGTTTAATAATTTTATATGCAAACGATGAATTAGTGCCTTTCCTTGTTGAGAGAAAAGACGGCTGTCTGTGTTTGGCCTTGGCTGAGATGAGCTGCTGCAATTCAAGTTCTGTTCCTTTGCGCTGAGGAGCGGGGGTCAAGTGGAGGTTAATATCTGAGGAAGCATGGGAATACCCGATCCTAATGTTAATAAACTGGATCTCCATCCTAGTGCTGTTCAGATATGTTGGACTACAACTCCCAGCATCCCTCAGCCTACCGTCTGAGGGGCGCCAATTTGGGGCAAGCCTGCATATGCCCCTGCTGTTCGTATTTAATTCAACTCCTGCCCCAAACACACACGTCGCCGCAACGGTTGTGGGAGGCTCCGCAAGGAAGCCAAAGAAATACGTGCGGTTTGTGGTCTGCCTCGTCGGTGCTGCAGCGGTTCACGTCAGACGCACCAGCTCGGGAGGCGGGCACGTGTTGAGTTACCGGCCCGCTCTTGCCTCCGCCCGTATTTAGGTCGTAACTTCACAAGCGGTGGCTTTTCCCATTTCGGCGGATAAGCCAAGCCAAGCCAAGCCAAGCCACGGGGGTGGATGGGCTGGGCATGGCTTTTGTGGGCAGGGTGTTGTGTTTTAAAGCGCGGCGAGCCAAGCTGTGCTAGTGGCCCTTTAAGAGCCCGGAGAGCGGGGCTGGATCTGCGCGCATAACCACAACTGCCTGTGCCGGAGCTGGGATAGGCTGCCTTGGCAGGGATGGACTGGGAGGAGTCATCCCGCATCTGTAAACTCTGGACAGGGAACGAGGGAAGGGGGTAGAACTGGGGGGAGGAAGAGGAAGCAGAAGCAGACGCCGAGGGTGCTCTGTGGCTTAAGCTTGCCTATCTTAGGCGCGCAAGCGCTGCTTTTCTTTGCAATCGCGGCTCTTAAAAGTTCATACGTTTCGGCAGGAGCCTTGGTTGTACCGACCTCCTGGAGAAAGGGGGCTCTTTGGTCTCTTCCCACCCCCTTCCAGACCAAGATTTGCACTGTTTTTAGTTTGCTTCTGGGGTTCGGGTTGCAGAGGACCAAAGCTATGCCCCGGAAGAGTATCTTGGAGGTGAAGGTGCTGGACGTGCAGAAAAGGCGAATTCCCAACAAGCATTATGTGAGTGGGTTGTGTGTGTGACTTGTGTTGGTTGGAAAGAAGAGTTTGGAGTGCTGTGAATGCTCTAAAGCCTTTAGTGATTCCTCGTCCTCCTTTGGGAAGGAAACCCTCTGCCCCAGTTGGAGCGACTTTGCTGGGATCCTGTAGATACCTTTGTGTTTGTGTGTGTTTATGTGTGTGTTGCAACTAAGAAGCAGAAGGACCTCCTCGCTAAGTTATCTTAGTGAGTTCTGTGTGGTCCTCTCTTTTCCATGCTGGATCCACGATGAGTGAATGTTGTAATTGGAATATTCAGCCCATGTATGTACTGTAACTTCCTAGCAAGCCAGGCAGGAAGTTATTACCGCCTGCGCCTTCTTTCTTTCTTTCTTTTTTCCCACCAGTGCGGACTTTACAAAGGCAGGACTGTGCATGTTGACCAGCCCATCAGTTAGTCTAGCCAGTTCTCTGGCTGTGGGATGGGGAGGGTTACATCTCTCTTGCCGTTTGTCTTAAAAGTTTGCTTGAAATCTTAAACTGCTGGGGGGGGGGATCTGGAGAGCAGCTGCTCTCCTGGCACAGAATCTGCTGCATGGATCATGCTCTCCTGGCACAGAATCTGCTGCATGGATCGCTCTCTATTCTCTTACAAAGGAAAGTAGTGGGTTTTCTGCCAGATTCTTGTTCCCAGCTCTGAACTTGATGGCCTTTTTTCATAGTGAAGACAATATGCCTGCTCCACTAGATTTTCGGTGGTTGGGGTCTGTGTGTGAGAGAGAGGGGTGGGGAGAGGTTTGCTTAGTCCTGGGCATATCCAAGGCAAGAAGACCTGTGGTTATTCCCTGCCTTTATGCCCACTCTGCTCTGCAGGCGTTGTAGGATGATGAGAACCAGGCTGCAATGTGTCAAAACTGACAGATTCTATCTGGAGTGTGTCTCCGCTGGGTCTGGTGACTGGCAGGCTGGAGGCTGCCGCATGTCACTTCAGCTAAAGCAGGGTGTGTCTGCTGAAGAGCAAGCGCCCCTTGTTGCAGGATCTGTTCTCCTTTCCACTGGCATCCTGTCTATTTCACAAAACATCCTCAAGTTACACAGTTTAGTACGATGAACCTACATTATGCAAGACAGATTGCATGGGAATGCAGTCGCAAGGAGTTGGACTGGCCACTCTGAAAAAGAATCTCGGGCAATGTTTAATTCATTCATGGGTGGAAAAAGGAGCAATGGGGTGAAACTGTGTGAATAGGAGACTTCAGGGACTGAAGATTGTGTTTGACATATGGGAAGCTGGTTGTTTCTGAGAACAATGTGATAACAAGTTGAGTAGGAGCTAGTTAGGATGCAGAGGAGAACAAGGAGTGAATGGTAGTATAGGATGAAAGGAGAATAGCGAGTACATATTTCTCAACCTCATAGCCTCATATGCTGCACTAGGTAATTATTAACACAAGAAACACAAATGGGTGAGGAGATAGCATTTTCTGTACCCTTTTCTAATTGTGTAGTTGCTTGTATACATTAGGCAAAACTCTTAATGATCAGAACTCATGAGTTTTTTTCCTGTTTGTGATAAGCTGCTCTGAGAACCCAGGTGCTGTGATGATTTTCTGATCATTATATATTTATACACTGCCATTAAAGTATACTGGAGCGGGCAGACTTTAGGATTGATGTGCATAGTTTGTTTTTTACTGGAAGTTTGAGATCCACCAACAAATCAAATTTCAAGTGTGGCACAGTAGAATTTCTATTCACTTAGAATTAAGGAACAAAATGCCACTGAGCACAAGGTTAACCCCAGGATTAGTTTTCTGAGAAGTGCCGATCTCCTACTTCTTTTGCATACAAATCAACTCCTTTTTCTCTCCTTAGCTTTTTTGGTTTCAGAAAACTAGTTTCTGGGTGCAGGGGAGGGGAGATGGGTCAGTTTTCTTGTTGCTGTTAAACCTTGGGAGTCAGCAGTCTGTGGAGCTCCTTTTCGCAAGACTTTGAGCCTGAGATCTACACGTGAGACCTCATAAGAACCCTGTAAAGTAGATAGGCTAGGCTGAGAGAGAGCATGACTGGTCCAAGGTCACTCCATGAGCCTCGGGATTTCAACATGGGCCTCTCCATTCATAATCCAACACTGTCCTTTACACTCCGCACTGGTTCTCTGCAGCTCTGCTCCTACAATCTGCACATTTTTTTACAGCATTGCATGGCATAAAGTGGGACTACTTCTACAGTATTAGTTTTCATACAGGCTTCAGTCCCTTTGTCTTCAAGGTTCGATGCACAAGGGAGGAGGATGTATGAGCCTGAGACTTAGGGAACCACATTTCTGTTTGCCATGGTGAATGTGCCAGCACCCTTTCATGAGTGTGATGATAGGAGCTGCTCTTCAGTTTGGGAAGATGGGGAACAATTCCCACTTGACGGAGTGGCAGAGGGGACCCAAGCCCCAGCTTCAAACTGAAGGAAGGCTGGTGCAACTGCTGGCTTTATTTATTTATTTATTTATTTGATTGATTTTTTTTGTCTACTGTCCACTATCATGTAGTCTTGCAGTGGTCTTAGAAATAAAACAAAGCTTTGCAGTGACTTCTACCAACCCAAGTGTCAGCTCTTCCTCCTAGCTCTGGAAGGGGAAGCTTGGGGCTAGACAGCCCAATAGCAGGTAGTTAACATGCTTGAGGTACCTCAGCTGTTCGACATCATAAGCCCCTGTTCCTACTCCAGCACTGAACATTTGAAGATGATGAAGATGATTGAAGTTGTGAAGAACCAGCTTCTTAATGAAGTGCCATGTTGGATCAGTCCAAAGGTTCAGCTTGTCTAGCATTAGTTTCCAACAGCTGTTAGCCAGATGCCTTGATGAGGCTAAGTGTAATCTTGGATGAGAGAAACAAACTGATAATGAAGAATTGAATGGGCACTATACTTAAGCATTTGCTGCAGGGAAATCAAGACAAACTGTTCAACTCCTCTTGCTCTTACTGATTCTTTACTGGCAAGGTACCCACTAGGCTAGATCCCCCATAGCCCCTCTTGCTTCCAAACATGTCGCCTGCTGCGGGAAACGACGGAGTAAATAAAACAGGGCAGGGAAGCATTTGTAGGGGAACTGATGAGTGGGAATGCATTAAGTGACCTCCTGCTTGCTAATTCATCCTTGCAAATATCTTTCTTCCCATCCGGCATTAGAGTTAGAAGACAAAATGTGTGATGTGGCTGCTTTCCAAGTCTGTGTTCACCTTGTAGCATATTGTTGTGTCCTTACTGTGTATTTTTCAGTTTCCAAAATGGCAAGAACTTTTGCTGGGCGTGTATTCCTGATGAATTGGTTGAGATACAATTACCAATTTCATTGCTTATCTAGGATTGTTTCCACTGAGGAAAAAAATTATTTGAAATGAACCGAAGACTCATCGTTGTTTGCCCCCAGCTGTATTGTATGCATTGTTTCTTCACTGGTGACCTTCCAGTGATTCTCAGTCTTGGCTACCCGACTCCCTCTAACAGCTGTCAGGAAAGAATTAGAATTGTTCGAGGAGGCTTGGAACTGGAATGAATCACAGGCAAGTTCAATGTGTGCAAATTTCTCCATTTGATACATTACCATATGGAGAATGTGGAACCACACTCTAGGCATGAGTAACCTGCAGCCATGTTTTCAACTGCTGGATAAAAATGAGAAGCTGCATCTGGCTCCTTGTGTGTACAGTCTTAGTGTTTTAGGCTTGCTCCACATGGCTATATACCATGAAGTTTCCCGGATGATCTTCAGTTGCTGGTTAGGCTTGTATGTTATGTTAAAGGACCCTGTGAATCAGCCAGCATGGGCTGGTTGTTCATGGAGCAGCCAACAGAAAACATGACAAAGGATTGGGCTTGCCATGGCTTTTTTCTCCCCCATTCCCCTCAGTCTTCCTGCTGGCTCTGGTACATATCACAGGTGCCTGTGGCAGAACCCCATGTTGCCTTAGTCTCTGCATCAGCACCCGTCTGTGATTGGTCCACTGAGATTGCCAGGTACTGAGGAAGACTCTGCCACAAAACACATCAGATTGCCAAATGGACTTTTCAGAGTCGTTACGAATGTAGGCGTTCACACAGCAGTGAAATTCCTTGGGGAAAATAAAGCTGGCAAACAAGGCTGACTCTCTAATACGTGTAGCCCAGCATACGGATATCCTGCTCTTGCCAATATTCTAGGTGATTTCATCCTCCATTTCAGAGCTTGCCTTTATGAAAGTCACTTTATTTTACATTTAAGAACACCGGCTGCCAAAGTTCATTCTCTTCAGCCATTTTGGGCTCCCTTCCTGCTTGTTGCCTCCATTGCTAACCGGCACATCTTAATATTCATGATTTTTAGGGACAATGGGTGGAAGGTGGTGAGAAGTGTTGAGGGAGGATGGTGGTTCAACTTGCAAGATTGTAAGGGGGACGGGATTTTCCTGCTTTGACTGGCAGCTCTCTGGCTGTTCTCTGCAACACATGATCAAATTGGCCTGCTGGGTTTGGATGACACAACATGCCACCACGGCCATTAACAACTCTAGAGCAAGCCATGGATTCCCAGGATGGCTTGTTTGTGTAAAGTCAGTCGCTTTGCTGAAACCATGCTGAGTTCACAAGATACAGCAAACCTACCATAGCTGATCACCTATGGTGCATTGCTGTTTCACATTCACCAGATCACTGTCTGTCTCCATTTAATCTGCCTTGCAAGGCTGTTGTAAAGATAAGTGGGGTAGGAATCATGCATGCAGCCTTGGGCTCCTTGGAGGAAAGGTGAGATATAAAATATATTTTTAAAATATGTCCTTGTGTCTGAAATCCTGTGAATTAGATGAGTGCTGGAGTGAGCGAGAATACCGTCTGTTCCTATCTGAATCAGTATATAAGAACAAGGAAGACTCTCAAAGACAGTTAATTATATATGTGCCAAGCCTATTTTTAAACCAGTAAGTGCAGAGAGTGAATCATCTTGTCCTTGACTCCCTATGGCAGCATTCCCCAACTGGGTGCCCTCCAGGTATGTTGGACTGCAACGCCAAAGACACCTAATTATATTCGGCAGGCACCAGGTTGGGTTAGGCTGACCTACAGGCAGCCTGTGCGGTGCTATAGCCAATCACAAATATGTTTAGGACTTCTCAATGACTTGAACATGAACTTGCTTTTCAATTCTCCAAAGGCAGTTGCTTTAGTATGCGTGAGCCTGAAAAACTCTATGCTCAGTGAACTATAGTCTGACCTAGAAAAGACCTGTGAAGTTGAGATCATTTTATTTTTTTGGACAGATCAAAATTTGTAATATCCTCTTAAGGGTGGGGAGTTATCTTTTCAGGTGTGGTACTGTCATGGTGGGATTGAGTCTATCATGACTATGGGGACGATCATGAACACAATCTTTCAAGCTTTTTGTGCGACTTCCGTAGGCAGAAACTCATATATATGTTAATTCAAAGGATAAATTCATATAAAATACTTCTTTGAAATTTCCTTTCCGTAAATAACGGTTGCAGGATATTCTTGTCAAGGAAGTGACAACTGAGGGTTTTAACTTCATCAGTTTGTCATTTTCAAGCTGTTAGTATCCTCTTATGTAGCTGAGTGGCAACTCTGTAGTGAGGCTTTTGTTTTAATGGAATGTCACTAGATTTTGAGTGCACGTTCCTGTTTCATCATTCAGTGAGATAGTGACAGAGTTCTGTAACGATAAAGCGCAAGAGTTTCACTAGCTTCAGCCTTCTGATTTGCCTTTGCTGGCTGTGTGTTGGCTTGAGGTTGGCTCGCTGAGCAGAGGGCAAACTTGAGCATGCATCTATCAGAAGCGCACATTGAAGTCCAAGTCCAGTTTGCAGCACGGTGGAGGTAGCTGTGAGTGTAAATTTGAATCCAGACTGCCTGATCAGAGGATGCTTTTGCCAGCGGCACAAACAAGGTGCTGTTTAGAAGTTGTCTGTCCATGTACCAAAATACAGGCATGCCTCATTTTATTGTGCTTCGCTTATACTGAGCTTTGCAGATAATGCATTTTTTACCGATTGAAGGTTTGTGCCAATCCTGCATTGAGCAAGCCTCTCGGCGCCATTTTTCCAACAGCATTTGCTCACTTTGGGTCTCTGTGTCCCATTTTGGTAATTTTCTCAATATTTCAAACTTTTTCATCATTATTGTATTTGTTATGGTGATCTGTGATCTTTGTTACTATTGTAACGTCATGATGGTTAGCATCATGACATTTAGCAATAAAGTAGTTTTAATTAAGGTATGTACATTTTTTAGACATAATGCTACTGCACAATTAATAAATAACAGTATAGTGTAAACATAACTTTGATATGTACTGGGAAGCCAACTTCATGTGACTCACTTTATTGCAATAATTTCTTTATTGTGAACCCATAGTATCTCCAAGGCATGCCGTACGTTGGACTGCATTTCCGGGACACTGGCAAAGTGTGCATGCTTTCTGCGTCATAGTCGCATCTGCTAGATTTCAAGCTTTCATGGACATAATTGGTTGCTCATCTTTAAAAGGGCACTGAGTATCCTGGAATGTTTCCAGAGTATGGCAGTATATAATTGCTGTGTGATTGGAATGTCTGGAGAAAAAGCTCAAAGAATGATCTGTTTAGTCTGAAGAAACAAGTTCTTGAGCAGTGATTTCATGAGAAAAAACCCATTTGGGAGGGTCACATGGTAGAGTAGAAGCAAATGTATTGATTATGTCACATAACTTAGTTTTCTGACAGGGAAATGAGAAAGTTGCATTTCATGGTTGGTACTTCTTTGTCAAGGCAAGATAGGATATAATTATGATATCAAGTTTTCTTACAATATGAACAGTTTTCTGTCACTATGTGGCTGATACCAGTATGTGTCTTGGACAAATGAATGATTCAATACATGTTTGGAGAACAAGACTTATGATCCTTAGAAGATAAGTGGACCATTCACAAGTCTAGATTGTTTTGCTAAAAATTAAATTTCCAAAGGTATGATTACCCTTCCTGTCCATTACTTCTCCAGCTTATAGAAAGAATGACAATTTGCAGGCCTTCTCATGGTGGCACCCAGCTTATGAAACAGCCTTTCCAGAGAAGCTTACTTGCTGCCATCTTTATGGTCTTTTCAAAACCAGGGGAAGATTGTTTTATTTGCTTGGCTCTTTAAAGTAAATTATATTTTATTGGCTGGTTCTTTCCACTTAAAATCCATATTTTAGTTTTAATAGGCGTTTGTTTGTTTTGTGAGCCACCCAACTTGTGTTGTGGGTCTTCTGTATAAATATGGTAACTAAATACTGTCAGATTTGATGAAGAAAACATTGTCATCCAGATGAGTGATGTGGCAAAGCCCTGAGGTTGCAGAAAAGACTCCAGCTTGGAGAGCCATTTTCTGTCCCGTCAGTCTGTGCAGTTCTTTTTGCTCTGACTGAAGCCTTGAAGATGGATCAGGGTTTTTTGGGACTGGTGTTGAGGGGGCATTCTGGTGGTCAGGGAGGGGTGAGGCATTGCGTGCTTTTGACACCTTCAGGCGGTGCCTCTGCTTTTCCTTATGAGGTGGGGAAAACATTTAGATGGCCAGAATTGGCTGCCTACATGATTTTGAGGGCAAGGGGAGCATGGAGGCAATTTTTGCTTCCACACTCTTTGCATGCTAGACAGGATGCTGATAACCTTCCCGGCCACATAGTATGGTGCCTTTAGGCTCTCACCTGGTTAACTGTATCTTAATTAATTGTGTGCATTTTAAGTGCTTGAATTTGCATTTGGAGATGCATAAAACTGGAGCTCTGAGGAAAGGAATATGCTTGCCATTACAGTAGTATTTTCAGAGCAGCGTTTTCTTCTGCACTAGGCACAAAAGGCAGTGTTTCCTTACATGTTCGCCACTGCATGTGATACATACAAACCATGGGGAGCAGCCTGTGGGCCACATGTGGTGGTCCCAGTGTGGTCTGCAAAGCTGGCAGGGCCTCTCAAGCTCTTCCCATAGCCCAGCGGATTAGCTTAATGGTAGCAGGGAATAACACTGTTGTAGAGTTGCTGTTAGTACTCTGATTAAGCTGGGCATCTTCTTAAACTGATCGTGCTGTAGCATAAACTTCATCCTGCTAAAAACACAGAAATGTGGCCATTGGCTTTGGGGTTTTAGTAGCATTTGATGAATCAAAGATGGCTCTTCTGGGGGTTTTTCTGGTTTGTGTTGATGTTTTTTCATATCAACATGGGTATTATGGATGCAAGGCGGAAGGATGGCTTGTAAATATTTTGTATAATAGTTCCAGAGTCTCAGTCTTGAGGCACTTCAGCTTCTACCAGTAACAAAAGTTATTGTACAGACATTCCATCTTTTCCCCTTTAATGGATTTCTTTAGAAAGAAAAAAAGATGGTAGAAGCTGTGAGCAAACATGGGAGGGTTATCCATGAATGACAACTACCTCTGGCTCCTCTTAATATTCTGTGTTTGCACAGTAAAACTTGCACAGTAAAATACTTGGCTGGAAGCACCATTGGATTAATTTGGACAGTGTGTATGCAGGAGCCTCCAAAGTCTGATTTAGTGTTACGCAAGTGCCCTCTCACAACACTGGTAGTGTCCTGTGCACATTCTCATCTGGTCCTGAATTTGGATGAGAGTTGCACACTACACAGCTGCTACCATGAAAATTCAGAAATGATAGCACAGCTGCAGCGTTATTCTTACATTTTCCAGCCTCTAGGCAGAAAATTGATGCATAATTTTCTAAAAATGGGGATCAGATCCCAGTTTCATGACCCACATGTCTTTAACTGGTAAAGCTATTGAAAGATTTATACCTCTCTGCACATTAAAATAATAAAAGGTCACTTTTTGAAGAGAGTATAGGATTCTACATGTACCCACTTCTTCTGGTTATGAGGATGATCCAAATGAACCAAATAAATTGAAGTGAAGAAGTAATCTCAACTGTGTTCTAGCATTTCAGTCTGATTCTTAGTGTCATACTGCCTTCCTCTTAGGCTCTGTCTTAAGCCCATCTGTGCTGCATTTGTTAAAATATTAGACAATTGCTAACACTGGGTGCTTTGTTGTTGTTGTTATTAGTCACGAAGTCGCGTCCGACCCATCGCGACCCGATGGACAGCATTCCTCCATGCCTTCCTGTCCTCCACCATCCCCTGGAGTCCACTCAAGCTCACACCAACTGCTTCAGTGACTCCATCCAGCCACCTCATCCTCTGCCGTCCCCTCCTTCTTTTGCCATCTATTGTACCCAGCATTAGGCTCTTCTCCAGGGAGTCCTTCCATCTCATTAGGTGGCCAAAGAATTTGAGTTTCATCTTCAGTATCTGGCCTTCTAAAGAGCAGTCAGGGTTGATCTCCTCTAGGACTGACCGGTTTGATCACCTTGCAGTCCAAGAAACTCGCAGGAGTCTCCTCCAGCACCACAATTCAAAGGCCTCAATTCTTTGGTGCTCAGCCTTCCTTATGGTCCAGCTTTCACAGCCATGGATTGCAACTGGGAAAACCATAGGCTTGAGTATACGCACTTTTGTTGGCAGGGTGATGTCTCTGCTTTTTAGTATGCTGACCAGATTTGCCATAGCTTTCCTCCCAAGGAGCAAGTGTCTTTTAATTTCTTGTCTTCATTCACAGTGTGCAGTGATGTTGGAGGCCAAGAAAATGAAATTTGTCACTACCTCCATTTCTTCCTTTCTATTTGCCAGGAAGTGGTAAGACCAGATGCCATGATCTTAGTTTTCTTAATGTGGCGTTTCAAGCCAACTTTGCACTCTCCTCTTTCACCTAATCAAGTGGCTGTTTCATTCCTCTTCACTTTCTGCCATTAGAATGGTATCATCTGCCTATCTGAGGTTGTTGATATTTCTCCCAGCAATCTTAATTCCAACTGGTGGTTCATCTAGCCTCACCTTTCTCATGATGTGCTCTGCATATAAGTTAAATAGGCAGGGCGACAGTATACAGCCTTGTACTCCTTTCCCAATTTTGAACCAATCAGTAGTTCCATGTCCAGTTCTAACTGTTGCTTCTTGATCCACATACAGGTTTCTTAGGAGACAAGTAAGATGATCAAGTACTCCCATCTCTTTGAGAACTTGCCACAATTTGTTGTGATCCACATAATCAAAGGCTTTAGCATAGTCAATGAAGCAGAAGTAGATGTTTTTCTGGAACTCCCTAGCTTTCTCCATGATCCAGCATATGTTGACAATTTGATCTCTAGTTCCTCTCCCTCTTCGAAATCCTGCCTGTAATTCTGGTAGTTCTCGGTCCACATACTGCTGAAGCCTAGCTTGTAGGATTTTGAGCATACCTTTGCTAGCATGTGAAATGAGTGTAATGGTGTGGTAGTTTGTACATTCTTTGGCATTGCCCTTCTTTGGGATCGGAATGTAAACTGACCTTCTCCAGTCCTGTGGCCACTGTTGAGTTTTCCAAGTTTGCTGGCATATTGAGTGTAGCACTTTTACTGCATCGTCTTTTAAGATTTTGAATAGCTCAGCTGGAATGCTGTCACCTCCACTAGCTTTGTTGTTGCTTAGACTTCCTAAGGCCCATTTGACTTCACATTCCAGGATGTCTGGCTCGAGGTCAGTGACCACCCCATCGTGGTTATCAGGGATGTTAAGTTCTTTCTTGTATAGTTCCTCTGTGTAATCTTGCCACCTCTTCTTAATCTCTTCTGCCCCTGTTAGGTCCTTGCCATTTTGGCCCTTTATCATGCCCATCTTTGCATGAAATGTTCCCTTTATATCTCCAATTTTCTTGAAGAGATCTTTGGTCCTCCCTATTCTATTGTTTTATTCGATTTCTTTGCACTGTTCATTTAAGAAGGCATTCTTATCTCTTCTAGCTATTCTCTGGAATTCTGCATTCAATTGGGTGTATCTTTCCTTTTCTCCGTTGCCTTTCGCTTCCCTTCTTTCCTCAGCTATTTGTAAAGCTTCCTCAGACAGCCATTTTGCTTTATTGCATTTCTTTTTCTTTGGGATGGTTTTAGTTGCTACCTCTTGTACAATGTTGTGAACCTCCGTCCATAGTTCTTCAGGCACTCTATCAGATCTAATTCCTCAAATCACCTCTACTGTATATTCATCAGGGACATGATTTAGGTCATACCTGAGTGGCCTAGTGCTTTTCCCTACTTTCTTCAATTTAAGCTTAAATTTTGCAACGAGAAGCTCATGATCTGAGCCACAGTCAGCTCCTGGTCTAGTTTTTACTGACTGTATAGAGCTTCTCCATCTTTAGCTGCAGAGCACATAGTCAATCTGATTTCTGTGTTGACTGTCTGGTGATGTCCATGTGTAGAGTCATCTCTTGGGTTGTTGGAAAAGAGTGTTTGCTATGAGCATCATATTCTCTTGACAAAATTCTACCAGCCTGTGCCCTGCTTCATTTTGTACTTCAAGGCCAAACTTGCCTGTTATTCCAGTTATCTTTTGGCTTCCTACTTTAGCATTCCAATCCCCCATGATGATAAGGATGTCATTTTTTGGTGTTAATTCTAGAAGGTGTTGTAGGCCTTCATAGAACTGGTCAATTTCAGCCTCTTCAGCACCAGTGGTTGGGGCATAGACTTGGACTACTGTGATCATTCTGTCATTTTGGAGATTGTATCCCAGTACTGCTTTTCCTACTCTTTTATTGACTATGAAGGCTACTCCATTTCTTCTGAGGGGTTTTTGCCCACATTAGTATACCTGATGCTCATCTGAATTAAGTTCACCCATTCCTGTCCATTTTAGTTCACTGATTCCTAAGATGTCAATGTTCAGTCTTGTCATCTTTTGTTTGACCACATCCAGCTTGCCTTGATTCATGGATCTTACATTCCAGGTTCCTATGGAGTATAGATCTTTACAGCATCAGACTCTTCTTTCATCACCAGATATATCTGTAACTGAGTGTCCTTTCGGCTTTGACCCATTCGCTTCATTCTTTCTGGCGCTCCTAGTACTAGCCCTCTGCTCTTCCCCAGTAGCATATTGGACACCTTTGACCTGTGGGGCTCATCTTCCAGCATCCTATCTTTTTGCCTTTTGGTACTGTCCATGCTATGTGAGGCCATAGTTGATGAAATCTCACCCCCTTATTGGAAGAATTTCCTTGCCTTGGTATAAGTTATTGGAAGTATCCTGTAGCTTCAAGAGCTGAGAAGGGGGATCATGGCTAGCTGGCTTCCCCTCCTTTCCCCATTCAGTTGCTTGTGCAGCATATTTTCTTACAGTTCCGTTACAGTTGGACAAATACCAGTTGCATTTCTCTAGCAGTTTGTCACTTCTGGCAGTTTTCCTTTTGGCTATTTTTTCCAGCCCTGTTTCCCTCCATATGTGCTCATTACAGCTTCTGAAGGGACATGGAATACTGGGAGGGATCTGTATTATGTGGATGAGATCATACAAGAAGGTCTCTGT
>NW_025336480.1:2668668-2841857 GCF_004798865.1 Varanus komodoensis
ACAGAGACCTTCTTAAAATAGGTGCTTGTTTAAATATTCATGCTGCTTCTAATTTTATTTTTTGCAACTGAATTTACAGATATTTTAATATAATCTCTAATTAAACAAATTATCAACAGGAGGCTGCATTTCTTGTCTATATAGGATCATCTGAATATGCTATATTACAAGTATTTTTATTTTTTATTTTGGCTTGAACTACAGTTCGGAGATTCTGCTAAAATCCTGCATGGAGATTCTGCTAAGATGAATTTTCATATTCTAGTATTCTTACAGGATGTTAATATGAGAGCAAGGTCTCCAAAGCTGATCTTAAAGGTGAAACAGGTTCATATGGCAGGAGTTTTTAAGGTAACCTTGTCCTAAGCTGTTTAAGGCTCTATTATATGGAGGGTGAAAAAGGGAAAAGGGGATGATTTCATTTCTAAGTTCCCTACATAGTGCAGAGAAGGGAGGCGTTGTTTTCTTTGAAAAGAAAAACAAACTCATGTGTACATGCTGTCTCCAGCTGTGATGCCTGTGTCTAGGTTACTAGAAGTTCTTAGGTATTCATGCAAGGCAATACCTTCTCTGCAGTTTTCTTTTCTTTTTTTCTTATTTCCAGAGCCCACTTGTATTGGAAAGATCACCCTGTGCTACAGGTGACCAAACTGATGCTGAATTAAGCTATTCTTTTTAACTGATACTCTGTTTTCAGACTGCATTTTTATTTTAGCATTTTTTCTTATCCTTATCTTTGTTAAAGATCTCCCACAATGGTTTCCTTCCAGGATTAAAATCTGGACCAGATGTTACTAAAGCAATAGGTGAATTGTCAGGGCACAACCTATTTCTGTCTGGCTTGGTCTCTTAGTAAGTAAGCCATATTATATCATCCATCAATCTTTAATGGTCTGTTTCACTGCTTTAAAAGTTCAGATGTAACTCATTGCCATAATAAACTGTGGAGAGGGAATTGGGATAAAAGCTTGCTCTATTTCCGGAAATAATTTATGAAATGAATTATTATACTAGTCAGAATCTAGTTAAAACAATTTGTATAAGAGTTGATCATGGCTGAAATCCAAAAAGTTACTTTAGCCATGCCCAGAAGGTCTAAGGTATACCCAGAGAGTTTTTAAAATTTATGCCATATTGCAACTGTTTTTAGGGCTCCAATGTATTTGAAGAAGATACTTGCAATGCAGTATGATAGAGGGGAGTGAAATGGAAATTAAAGAAATGGAAGGCCAAATTTATATTTGATATACAGCACTATAGCTATATAATTTTTTAGATCATGTACAATATCTGCCAAACCCTGGCTTAAGTCTACATTAGTCATTTGGAGATGCTTGTATGAGGTGGCTTTATGGTACTTTGGTCTCTTCCTGAAAAACGTTTTTTCCACTTTCTCAACTTGTTTCATCTATATAAATTGCTGCAGGCTGGAAAATAACATGTATTAAGAATATTTATGTCTACAGTGAACAGTTCTTACCATATTTTAATATAGTAAATGTTGCTATAGAAAACCTCCTTTCTACTAGCTTGAACACAAAAAAAGTAAATTTAATTTTTCCTTATAATTGGGAGTCAAAAGGCTAGTTCACACATTGACCAGTTGCTGGTGATATGAATGTGCAGTGTTAATTAGGGAATTACGTTCTGTGCAGAGAAGTGAAGACTAAAAAGAAGTGCATTGTGTTAATTATTTTCCCAGTAGACTACAAATATTTGACTTGAAATATTTGAGAGGGGAAATTAAAGTGCATTTAATATGATCCAAGAAAAAAATGCAAGTACTGAAAACTGCTGACACACTAAGAATACAATTGTATGCATATGTAGACCAAATAAGTCCTGTAGCTTTCATGCTGGATGGAGGATGCTGGGAGTTGTAGTACTTGTTTCTGTGTGTGCACAGGTTTGCACCCTAATATATATTAGCAACCCAAACCACTCTGCATGATACATCAATAATCACTCCTCTACAGCCTTAAACTGCAATTTATTATTATTATTATTATTATTATTATTACATTTCTATGCCGCCCCTTGCCGAAACCTCGGGGCGGCTTACAACACAATAAAATACATTGAAACACAATAGAACATAATAAATTACCATTAAATACAAAAAATACACTGAGTTACAAATATAAAATTAAAATTATCAGTATAAAATAAGTAAATAAATAATATAGGAGGAGAAAAGAGAAGGAAGAAGAAGTTGCCCTGGCCAGATCATATATTTTAACAATTAAAATGAAGTTTAAATAAAAAGGTCTTTACCTGGCGCCGAAAAACCAGTAACGACGGTGCCAGGCGGACCTCTTTGGGGAGTGAATTCCATAGGTTGGGCGCCACCGCAGAGAAAGCCCTCCTCCGAGTACCTACCCTCCTAATTTCTTTCATGGAGGGTTCCCGGAGAAGGGACTCTCCCGCAGATCTCAAGGGGCGGTTGGGCATATACGGACGTAAGCGCTCGTTCAGGTAGCCAGGACCCAAGCCGTTTAGGGCTTTATAGGTCATAATCAACACCTTGAATTGGGTCCGGGCTTCAATGGGAGGCCAGTGAAGCTGACGGAGGACTGGAGTCATGTGAGCATAACGCCCCGTCCCCGTCAGCAACCTGGCAGCTCTATTTTGCACCAGTTGAAGTGTTCGGACCGTCTTCAGGGGAAGCCCCACGTAAAGCGCGTTACAGAAGTCTAGGCGGGAAGTCACCAGCGCGTGTGTCACCGTCGCCAGGCAGTCGTACTCCAGGTAGGGGCGCAGCTGATTAATCAGCCGAAGCTGAAGGAAGGCGCTCCTCGCCACCGCTGTCACCTGAGCTGATACTATACCTGATACTATATTTGCAGTTGGCATCAATTCATTGTTACTAATGAACATAAGAAACTGGGGAAAATGTCCACAGAAAAATAGAACATTAGTACATTTTTCTGCCACAGTTCCTTTCAGCATGCGTGAGTTGTGCTGATCACTGAATCAGCAGAGAAAAGCTTCTCAGAAAAGTCCCTGTTGCAGCCACCTTCTTCCCAGGATGTCGAAATCAGACACAATCTTATTCTGCGGTATGATCAAGAATGCAAAGGCTATCTCTGGCTAATAAAGTGTTCCATTTCCTCTAGAGTTCTCCCAAGATGCAACTGGTTCACCAAAAGGGCTTGCTGCAAAGCAGCCAGCATGACATCATTTAGGTCTTTGGCCCCCAGAAGTTCTGGCTTGCTAAGCATTCTGTAGCATTTCAGTAATGGATCACTTCTGGCAGCTTGCCATGTGGGAGGGAGAGACTTCCACTGGGGCTGGAAAAGCCTATATTTCTTTGTTTTTGCTTTCCCTTTATACAGCCTCTATTTTGAGCGTATTCTCATGAGACTCTAATCAGATTTTTGGAAAATACTTACAGAAGACTGATTTTATTTAAAGCTCAAGCAGTAAAACAAAACTTATGGAAATAAGAGCCTGCAGTACACTTTAATCCATAGGAAAAGAACAGGAAAGAGCAAAATAGAAATCTTTCTTGCGAAAGTGATAATTATAACTCCCTAATTTGGGCTTCCTAAATGGTATCTTTGCTAGGGTTGTAGCAGGCCAGAAGCAGATCTTCACCAGTTATCATGAGATGCTCTTTCCTTCGAATGGGAATTAATGCAGAGAGGAGAGCAAGAGGGAGAGTGCACAGGCATGGTCTGGCAAATTGCATTAGTGCATGGAATCACTAATGGCTAGCACCAAATGACACTTTGCATTTATATGTAAAAGTGGGGAGTCTTGCACCTTTTATGTACCTCCTTTTTATGCTGCCCATTAGCCATGGCTTTCGGGTGGTTAACAAAAGTTAAGGAAAATTTAAACCACACACAGGCATGTGCATATAAGATAAAATTAACTTAAAACAACAAAACTGCAATAGCAATAGAAACTATTGCATAGAAACAATGAAAGAACAGGAAAAGAAAAAGTTATAGCAGCTTGATTACAACAGGACTGGTGAGAAATGTGGTGGTGCAACAGCAGAAAGAGGTGGAGAAATGTGGGGTTTGGCTGGGAAGAAGAGCTGCTGCTCCAAGGCATAAGGGGATGGGGGTGTATAGGCCAGGAAAAAAGTCAGATCCAAGGGCTCATGAAGGAGACAAAAGTTTGGCCAGGTAAAAGGGCCTGGACTATATACTGCATTGCAGCTGTCATACCCAAGAAGAAAACTCATTTTCCAGCTGTAAAGAAGTATGAAATCTAGTGGTGTTCATTGGTTCAGCATCTACACAGATGACGATCCTTCTGTAAGTGAAAACACTCCAGTGGAGTTTCTCCTGATGTCAAGGAGAGAATGAAGTAGAGCCTCCATTGAGAGTTTCTTGTTTCTTTTCTGTCCTTGTTTGAGGTGAAAGTGATATGTAAAGGTGAGCTTATCACATAGACCCCGTGAAAGTTTGAGGTTGGATGGAATTAATTTTGCCAACAGAGGCTAGACATGTCAACAGCTACCACAGATAACCTTGGAGTATCTCCCGGTACTTCAGCTGTGAAAGAACAGTGGCCAGAGGCTGTCATTTGCAAATCATGACTGCTGTGACCTCACAGGACATAATCAAGGCCTGCACTGCTCTCTTCAAGCCTGCATTCCTCTCCATCCTTGGACACTCATCCTCCTGACTTGCATCCCTTGAATGGTCATTTTACCAGCACAAAAAGGACCTGCATGCTTTACTGTGGAGGTGGGCAGAAGGTAGTACTCCAGATGTTTTATAGCTCACTTCCCAGAACCCCTTGTCAGCATGGCCAAAGTTCAGGAATGCTGGAAGCTATGAAGATCTATGCCCTGTCCAATTGATTGATTACATTCTAGCCTGCCCCATTAGCTATACATCTCCCTGGATGGATTACAACTCTATATATACATACATGTGTACACACACACACACACACACACACACACACAAAATATACATTTACTAAACGCATGTGTCCGTGTTTCCTGGAAACAATGTGCACTGTTTGGCTGCCTGTATATTGACTTGTGATGTTAAGTGTCCACTAATAAATTCTTTTTTCAGAGAGTACAGGGAGAAGTTTTACGCAGGATAAAGAGATTAGTACATGCCTTTGTGAGTCAGATTGCTGGTTAATAGTCCAGGATGACCAGTTGATGATTCATTAGTGCCCTCAGGACTGATTTGGAGATGGTCTCAATCATCAAGAAAGAACTTTATGTGTTTGAATTAGCATACCCATCAGGACTTGTAGCTAGCAGTGCCCTTTGAGCTGAATAGAGGGGACAGGTATTTGGCAAGGAGAAACTGCAATCTCTGGTGGGAAAGAGTTGGAGGAAGAAAGCAGAAAGTATCTAGCAGGAATTGCCTTTAGCCGGTGGAAAAGCGGGGTGGGGGGGGTTCTCCAAGTAGTTCTTTAGGGACTTAACTCTGCTTATGCTCTGCTTGTGTATTTGAAATATAGCAAATAGTGACTAGATTCACATGGCATGGTAGTACTGACACTTTTCATCACTCAAGGAAGTGAATTGGTGTTATCATGGGAACAAGGTTGGTTGTCACAAATACATCCAGCAAAGCTGGGGCTAAGGGGATGATACCACGAACTTGGATACAAAATTCCCATTTCTGAGGAGGCCGGGAAGCAAAGACAGCAAAACTCCAAGGGGTGATACAGTCATTGCAGGGCATGGCCAACTGCCAATACTAATAGCCTATGATCTTTAAATGTTTACCAGAGTCTAGCAGACTCTGCAAGCGGGTGGGAACCAGCTGACACAAGAAATTTCCCTGAGGAGGCTTTTGCTGAAGTGGTTCTAGCCTCTGCTTGCTGTTGGATGGAGAATCTGCTCAATGAAACCAGTGCACCCAGACCCTTGGGACCCTTGCGTGGAGATAAACTGAGCCTAGGGAATGGAAGCCAAACTGAGATGCCTAAGCGGAGTATTATCTGTCTGTTCCCATGATGAGGAACTGAGTTTGCAATATAAATAGTGCAATGCTATAAATGTGCAGCCCTACATATGTTTAGGCAGAGAAAATCCTAGAACTCTCAGCATTCCTCAGGCTAGCCATGCTGGCGGTTGCCCCCAAAGAATACTAAAGGGCTAATTATAGGTATGGCTTGTGTATGAAAGGATCAACTTAGCAATAATTTAAGGCGCTATGTTTATCAAAGTGAAGGTTCATACTGCAAATCGTTTGCTTAGCTTTAAGAGGGCATTGAGGGCAGAACCTCTGGAGGCCTCTTTGAGCCAGGGGCAAAGCATCAACCCAACCCCCTCCTCACACTTACACCAATGAGTGATCATACAGCCTGTGACTGATGGGCACTACTTTTTAAAAACTTTCCTCAGGTGAGGCCAGGAAGTATCATCCTTAATTTGATTTGACCTCAGATGTGCTTAATTGCCTTTTTTTTTTTTTTTTTTACAAACTCCAAGCAGCTTACATTATTCTCTTCCTGCTGTTCTCCATCTTATTCCCACAACATCCCTGTGAGGTGGGTTGGGTTGAGAGTCCATGACTGGCCCAAAGTCACCCAGTTGGCTCCATGGCTGTGTGCGGACTAGAACCCGGATCCCCTGAGTCCCATACCTGTGTTCTTAACCACTACACTATAATGGCTATATAACCCTATGTTATCCCATAGTCAAATCTTATTCCTGTTGTCCTGTTGTGTTTTCTGCCTTTGCTCTGGCATCTTGTGAATTGGCAAGAGTGACTGTAAAGGGGCCTTCATGACATCTATCAGCTTTGTCCCAGCCCTACCCCATGTTCCCTTTTGAGCCCAAATAGTTTGCTCTTGAAAATTTGGGCAGCCTTTAGTGCTTAATCTTTTAGCAGATTAATAATTTCACCTTAACTCCTCATGCTGTTGTGTTTGGCTCAATTGTCTATAGATTGCTTTGCTCTGCAGCCTTAGGGTACCGTTTAGATGGAAGTCTCCTGTCTTGCCCACTTTATTCATGGATATGGTTGTCCCTTTGTGGAAATGTTTCATGCATGGTGATTTGCCCTTCAGTTCTTGTACCTGAATTAATGACTGCCCAAGTAAAGGGCATCCTCTCTAGAATGTGGTATAGTGGTTGGACTTGAGTTGTTGGTTGGTCCCCACTTGAGTGGCTGGTCCCCTCTCACTGGGTGGCTTTGGGCCAGACACTGATTCATAACCTCACCTACCTCACAACGTTGCTGTAAAGATAAAATGGAGATGGGGAGGACCATGCAGCTCACTTGGGTTCCTTGTAAGAGGAAGAAAGTCAGGATATAATGTAATAATAACTCAATACTGGGACCTTTGACGTGACTTACCTGATATTTGAAGCTGATATGAACTGAATTCTCTAAATTATCTACAATTTTTCTTACAGGTATACATTATCAAGGTCACTTGGTCCAGTGGCTCCACAGAGGCCATTTATCGACGATACAGCAAGTTCTTTGACCTGCAGGTAAGATTTTTGCTATGCTCTTGTTGCTTTTCTGAGTTTTCCATTCTGGTGAGCCATGTCATTATTCAATTTTGATTTCATTGTTGGGCAAGAGTTTTATAATTCTACACGAGTGTTCTGTGCAATTGGAAAAGCTCTGCAACATCCAGCCAGTGAGGCAGAGACTTGAAGGAGTGTGGACTGGTTGGGCTAGCATGAATGCTATGTAGTAGTAATTGCCTTTGTTACCACATCACACCCTTCCAGCTTTTTGAGGTTAAAGTACTTCATAACTAATCCTCTGTTCCCATTATGTTGGGCCAGCCTTCTCCAGCCTGATGTAGAAGTGAATGCCTATGGAGGGATGAATGGACACTAAGATTAAAAGCCCCCTCCATATAAATGCCTGTTTTGTCCAATCAAACGCTTACTGCAGGAGTGATAGTATTAAACCTTTACTGGAATTGGGTTGGGTTTTATTGTTCCTGTTGCCTGTTTGTGTCTTCAGTTTGTTTTTTAAGCATGGCTTTAATTGCGGGTTTTAATTGGTATTTTTATGGCTTGATTTCACTATTGTCAGTTGCTTTGGCTGAAGAGGAAAAGTAGAAATGTAGGGAATAAAAGAACAGCCATGAAGATATTTCACAGCTTTGCTGAGCTGCTCTGTGTTGTCCATGTTCAGTCTGCATAAGCATCCTTTAAATCACAACCATCTCATTCTGGAGGAGGAGGACTTGCTTTCTCAGAAAAAAATTATAAGTCAAGTCAAAGTGCTCTTATGCTTGAATTGTGTTGGCTGTAAGAGATCTTATAGGGCGTAACCAGCTTATTTTGGTCTGCCACAGAGAAGACTAGAATATAGTCTGTATCTCCTCCAACATCTCCACATGCGTTCTGTGGAATGTACAGGTCCAACAGCCATTTGCTGCTAGTAGTAAGGACAGGGACAGGGTTGTACTCTAAAAGCAGAAGTATAATGCCTGTTTTACACATAGTAAAAAGCCACCACGAATACATTTCTCTATGTGGTTTCTCATAACGGTAATGACTGCCACTTAGAAGAGCAGGTATATACCATAGCTTTTTATTACATATGAACCCAGCATTTAGGGTTGTTGGGGGTCGCTGACAAACCAACCCTGAAACAGCCCATGAGTCCTGGGAGGCCTGTTATCTACCTCAACAACCCTTCCTCAGCAGGTTTGCATGTTAGAAGCTATTTTCAGGGTGGATCAGTAAAGATAAGGTAGATCCGTACAATTTGTTGAAGGATCACTTTTTTAAAAATCTCAGGCTTAACCCAGAACCATCCTTTATGTTGCTGTTTGAGATTTTGAGCCAAAAATTTATGTCGTGTGTCTGCAGGCTTCCTCTGTATTCTGGAAGCTGCAAGGCGTCCTGTCCCCATGTTGTGCTAACGTGCTTGTCTGATTTCCTTTAGAAAACTTATATCCCTTTCTCTCAAAAATGAACTCCAGCTCACAAAATAAAGCACCTGATCTATAAGAAGATAAAGCATCAACAAGTAGGGCACAACAATAAAACAGCAGTCATGTCAGGAACAATGATGTAATAAGCTAAAAGCATACTTAATTAAGTAGCCAGAACAACAGTTTGTCAAACAATTGTGTCATTTTCAAGCTAATTTCAGGTATTTGTCTTTTGTGTATGCCATAAGGGGGTCACCTTGCAGTTCAATAGTAAAAAAGAGCTGTATGATAGGATAGCTGTTCCAGTGCTCTTTTAAAAGTCTAGTGCTGCTTCAGATATAGCTTTACTGTTGTTGAATGAGTGTTGTGGTGTTGTTAGTCGCAAAGTCGTGTCTGACCCATTGCGACCCCATGGACAACATTCCTCCAGGCCTTCCTGTCCTCCACCATCCTCCGGAGTCCACTCAAGCTCACACCAACTGCTTCAGTGACTCCATCCAGCCGCCTCATCCTCTGCCGTCCCCTTCTTCTTTTGCCATCTATTGTTCCCAGCATTAGGCTCTTCTCCAGGGAGTCCTTCCTTCTCATTAGGTGGCCAAAGTATTTGAGTTTCATCTTCAGTATCTGGCCTTCTAAAGAGCAGTAAGGGTCGATCTCCTCTAGGACTGACCAGTTTGATCGCCTTGCAGTCCAAGGGACTCGCAGGAGTCTCCTCCAGCACCACAATTCAAAGGCCTCAATCCTTTGGCGCTCAGCCTTCCTTATGGACCAGCTTTCACAACCATGCATTGCAACTGGGAAAACCATAGCCTTGAGTATACGCACTTTTGTTGGCAGGGTGATGTCTCTGCTTTTTAGTATGCTGTCTAGATTTGCCATAGCTTTCCTCCCAAGGAGCAAGCGTCTTTTAATTTTTTGGTTGCAGTCACCATCTGTGGTAATCTTGGAGCCCAGGAAAATAAAATCTGTCACTACCTCTATTTCTTCTCCATCTGTTTGCCAGGAAGTGATAGGACTGGATGCAAATGAGTGTAGGATGAGATATTTGAGGGAAATTGAGAAACTGTGATGTTGAAATGTTAATTTCTTATTTTTGGCACTTAACAACTTTTGACCCTGGCTGAACATTGTCAAAATGTATGCTGGATTAGAGTTGTTGGTGCTACCAAATGATTCAGAAGTTGTCAGCTACACTTTAAAGTAGAAAACAGTTTGCACCAGTACTCTGGATTTCATTTTCAAATTTATACCACATGGATTATATTTATTTTAATTGTACCTATCAAAGGAAGCCTTTGAAACCTTTGCTTATGGTGAGTGGAACTCCTTTCTGGCTTTTTTAGTTATCAGATGTATATTCCACTTTGTCTTTACATTAACTCAAAGCAGCTTACATAATTCTCCTCTTGCTGCTTTCAGTCTTACCCAGTAACAACAACCCTGTGAGGTAGGTTGGGCTGAGAGTCTGTGACTGGCCCAAAGTCACCCAGTTGGCTCCATGGCTGAGCGGGGACTAGAACCCAGATGAGTCCCAGTCCCGTGTCCTTAACCACTGCATCACACTGGCATACCAATGGATTCAACTCACATCTGCGACCCTGAGGGTCATATTCAGTATTTAGGAATTGTTCTTTTTCTGCAAAGCCTTTCATCTAGTTTGAACTCCTTTCTCTAGTTTAGCTTTGAACAATGATTCTAATTAATTATTTTGTCAATAATAGATAGTATAGAGTTCCTTCAATTAATTGGATAGCGTTTTGGCAACATTGTGTGTTTATAGAAATAATGAACCATAATGTTTCAGTGTCTTGTCTATCTGCAGTATGAATGTACCTCATTTTAATTGCTGCATATATGCTCAATGGCTTTATGATTTTCATAAAATCTGCTGGTAGGTCTAGCTGGTAGGAGGTCCTGCTGGTAGGTGGTTCGAACTCCTGGGTAGGTGACTTGCACCTTGTCCTGGATGGGGTTGCACTCCCTCTAAAGGACAGGGACCACAGCTTGGGAGTGCTCCTCGACCCGGAGCTGACTTTGGAAGCTCAAGTGTCGGCGGTGGCGAGGAGCACTTTCCATCAGCTTCGGCTGATCCATCAGCTGCGTCCCTACCTGGAGGACGACTGCCTAGCAACAGTGATGCATGCATTGGTTACTTCCCGGTTGGATTTCTGTAAAGCGCTCTATGTGGGGCTGCCCTTGAAGACAGTCCGGATACTTCAGATGGTGCAAAATAGAGCAGCCAGGTCGCTGGCGAGGACTGGGCGTTATTCTCGTATAACCCCAGTCCTCTACCAGCTTCCATGGCTTTCCATCGAAGTCCGGGCCCAATTCAAGGTGCTGGTAATTACTTATAAAGCCCTTAACGGCTTGGGACCCGGATACCTGAAGGAACGCCTGCGGCCATATTTGCCCTTCCGCCCCTTGAGATCAGCAGCAGGGGCTCTCCTCCGGGAGCCTTCCATGAGAGATATCAGGAAGCAAAGTATCCGGAGGAGGGCTTTCTCTGTGGTGGCACCCCATCTGTGGAATGCACTCCCCAGAGAGGTTCGCCTGGCGCCGTCCTTATTTGTTTTTCGGCGCCAGGCCAAGATATTTTTATTCAAACAGTATTTTAATAATCTTTAATATTTATAGTTCTAATTATGCAGCCGGTGTGTTTCCAAGTTTTAATTGTAATTCTATTCGTTTTATTTATTTGTTGTTGTGAGCCATCCCGAGGCTGTGTAGCAATGGGGATGGCATATAAAAACTTTAAATAAATAAATAAATAAATAAATACATCTAGAGTTAATCATTCTTTTTCAGAAGGATTGCATGGGTGCTTCTGATGAACAAAACCACAATGGATGGTATGGTCTGATGTGAAAGTAGTGAGAGGGAGAAAAGAGGAGTGCTGCTGAAGATAGTTTAAGAAACATCTTGGGGAAAGGATTCCAGCATGAAGTAGATTTTGGACCGTTGGCCAAAACAGCATAGAAGAAATCTATTTAGTTCTGGACATACACTGGAGAATGCATTTCCAAAGGGAGGTGCGCCAAGGGAACAAGCTCTGGTTTATGAGCCAGAACGCAAACTTGGCCAGTAGACACGGGCAGCTCTGCATAGATGAGAAAGCAAAATTTGGAAAGAGAGCACCTGCCGCAATTGTTTCCAAACCCTCATGGTCTTGGTATCTGAATCTGTAGAGGGCTAGGAAATCCCAGAGCTAGGGCATGGCTTCTTGGTTATGTCTTGGAACAGACTTCTTACAAAGAATACTTGGTAAGTTACAAAGAATACTTGGTAAGTTCATGGATCAGCTTGAGAATTGGAAAGTTAATACTATGGGTGATTCTGAACTAGATTTATTTTCTGCTTTCTGACTCTAGCTAATATAGATCTTTCTCATTGCTTTTAGCATGTAATGAGACAATCAGATGTGTCACTTACTCTGTTCCTCTGCAAAGGAATTAAGATTGGATTCCTGAGTTGTTCAGAGGAGCTGCGATCTGGAAACTGATTACAACTTGAATTGTTTCTGCAGCCTTAGAGTTATCTTGCTATTAGTCTTAGTGGTTGACTTGTGTAGGAAAGATAAAGAAATGACATAGGCATTGTCCTTGATTAGCCTAGCCTGTAGTGACCTATATATACTCAAACTTCTGTTGGATCAAAATTTAGTTTTGGTTTGGTAAATGTGGTGGAATTAAGCTGTTCAGCATTGTTCCATGGGGTTATAACTGCAAATCAGCAAAAATGAATGGCTGAGCAGCTTGATTCTGTCATTTTATGTTTCACATAACTAAAAGGGCCCCTCTTCTGTGGCAGATCAGACCCAGCCATTTCTTCTATCGTGATGCTGGCTTTAGGTGACTGGATGGGGTTACACTACCTGCCAGAGTCTCATTTATATCGTCCAATCATCCTGGTTGAGTTCTTCTTTTTTGGACCCCTTGTGCTGTTTGAGAAGTAGCAGAGAATTGTGGTGAAGTGGTGGAGCTCTGAGCCAAGAAGTCTCTGGCTCAAATTTGATCTCTTTCATGAACTCACTACTTGTATTTGGTTACTTTGGTGACTTGCCTCTTCTCAGCCCCTGTACCCAGCTGAAATTTGGAGACAAATTAGTATAAGTGTCTTGGAGCCAAACTGAACATTATTTTGTGCATGTAGCTAATGTTGCCTGGGCCTTGCTTGCTTTAAATTAAGCACAGAGCTTTGGAAATGGACCAGGAGTCTAGCATGGAGGAGGAGTGAAGTTTAACTGCCCCCCCCCTCTGTTTGCAGCCCAGGCTATTCTACCCCATGCTCACAATTTTAATAGCCAAACAGATCCATTTGCTTTATTGGATTAATTTTTGACAATTAAGATTTCAAGCATGCCTATCCATGCTTTGGATTGAAGCCACAGTGTGATGCTGCATGCTATGATTCCAAGTTGGAAAAAAGACATAACAGCCAGCTGTGTCTACAAAATAATGTATAGTTTGTATTTTACTTGCAAGAATTAAAGAGAATATTGTAAATGAAATGGTTTGAATATTCTCAAGTGTTACATAAATACCAGAATGGGTAACAACTGTTAAAACAACTACAATAAAAAGCAAGAAAATATAGTAAGTAAATATAAAATAAAAATGAAACAATGAGCCACAAGAGTTATCGCTGCCGCAGTTATCGCTGCAGCTTAATGAAAAGTCAATAACATTGGCAGTATTTTATTTATTTATTGTATTTAAATACTGCCCCAATAGCCCAAAGTGTTCTCTGGACAGTAGTTGTATGACTTTTCTCTGGACAGTAGTTGCGTGTCTTGTGGGGAGGACGCTTCTAGCAGCCCTGTTTTGTGTGTCCATCCAATGGCGTTCTCTTAATGAAGGGACAATGAGAAGGGCAAGGCCTGTGAATCTGTGGGCATCTCAAAATAATGTGCAGCTTCCCAAGCCTCCCTTTCTCCCGGATTTCCCAGCGTGCTTAATTGTGTGGAGGGCCTCCATGGATACAGGAGACTCTCCTCCTCAGTCTGCCGCCCTCCTTGAATACAGGAGCATCGATGCAGAGGGATGGGGCTGGAGTGCTCCCTCTCCTGGAAGGTTCATTGAACTCAGTAATAAGAACTGAGCAGAGCTAGCACAGAGTTCACATGCTGATGGATGCTCATAGCATTGCCACCTTGAGCTTGGACATAGAGAGACCTTCTCGTGGGTGCTGTGTTTTTGCAGCCCGGAGAAGAAGCCTCTCTTGGATGGCCCACGATTCTTCATGTGGTTGGTGGTAAAGGAATGTTTGGAGCTCTTGGCCGAGGGTAATATACTTAGAAGCCTTTATTTGTGCTTATCTGTTTCCCACTGCCTGTATTAATAGGCTGAGTATTACAGATGTTAGCTGTGGCTTTTCTGCAGTGATTGTTGCAACATCAGCGGTCCCTCATAGAGATCACACTATGGAGAGCACTTATAGGTTGCTTTAAAAATGGCTGTATTTGCATGTCATGCCAAACCATAGTCCCATTTGATGTGAACAGACTGGGATGAGCTGCACTGAGCTTTGACCCCCCCCCCCATTTTCTTCCTTCTGTGTGGTTGGGAAGAGTAGTTTTGAAACTTCTGCTTTTGCTTAATGCAATTGGACATTTTATCCAACTGATGTTGTATTTAAAATTAACTAGTTAATTAAGGAATATGGTAGTGGGGTAAAAAACCCAGTGGATTTTCTTGATTTATCTCTGTGGATTCTCTCCTCTCATCTCATTGCTGGCACTGATTCAATCTAATGTAAACTGAGCCAGCATGTGAAGTTCCACTTTTAAACTGGCTTGCAATTTGTTTTTGTTTTTTTAAGCACAAGAAATTTGTGCAAAAATTGCATATCTCCTCTGTACTTTGTGTAAATTTGGGCAGTTTGCATAAATTTGAGTATAAATTTGAGTAAATGGCAGAGCAGAGACTAAATTTTCATAAATCCAGAACAAATGTTATAACATTGAAGCTGGCTGTGGTAGAGTTCCTATAGAGTGAGAGGAGAATACTTTCATATAGAACAAGAATAACAGTGCTAAGTAACAGTTGAGTTGATTCATATGTATTCACCTACCATTCACTGTGCATACATTAAACAGTTATGTACATGCATGCATAAACCATACCTGCATATAGGCAAAAAAGAAGAAGAATGCTGCCTTGGTTCCTATACTTTCCTTACATCTGCCTAGAGTAGATAAATAGCTGAGATCTTAATGGCCTGAATAGAAGGAACTTGCTAAATTGCAAGAATTTTTTCTGCCCAATAAAAATTAAAGATATCTGGCGGTAGCTGCCATTAATTTTTCTTACTCAGTATTTTTTGCTGTCCTCCTTCCATTTTCTTCAGTTGCATTCTGTCTTATATCAATGAGCCACAATTTCTTGGTATAGAAAAGCTCTGGATTAATGTGCCATCATAAATCCTGAGCATTCTATTCTCTCCTCGGTTATTTCATATGGAAGAATGGGTTTCATAGAACATATCTTTTTCCTATTAGATCATGCTGTGCTGTGCCAGACAATAAGTTGTAAGTGTCACTATTTTAGAAGTGAAGTGCTTTTGCCATCAAACTGGAGATGGTTCTATAATGTGCTATAGTGGTATTTTGGCTCTGATCAATTTGGCAGTTATGGTGGAAATTTTACCTGGCATGAACACTTGTAATTGTAAACCAAGTGGCTGCCTTATATTATGCTAAAGGTTTCCAACTGTAATGCACCCACAAGTCAAATTACTGGACAGGTTTGTTTGTTTGTTTTTTAAGGAAAACAGGCCTAGCATATACCATTGAAATTTTCTTTCTTTATATGCAGTGAAAAATGGATTGGAAATTCAACTGTTCGTCCTTAAAACTGTGGCTGAATTCCCTTTTGGCAGGACCTCTTGTCTGAAGTATCTACTAAATTTGAGAGAATATTGATCTGATTCAGATCAGTGTCTGTCTGTCGGGCTTGTATCATTCATATGGAATTTAGATATTTAATTCCACCTCATTGGGCATGGTTTGCTTAATGTTTTGACAAGTAAACTATGGCTGATATGAAACTCTGTAACAGTAGTGGCTGGTGGCCAATCTTACTGGTGGCAGGAAACAGGTTACAGGAGGTAGAGCCAAGACACCACTGGAGGCAGGGCTAACTACATCCAGAGTTAAGGTTGGAGGATTACTGAATGATTTTTAAATTGGCAAGGCTGTGCACACAGTAGCTTTTAAAAACATTACTTTGCAAAACGCAGAGTTTAGTGCAGAGGAGCATTACAAGGCATTAAAGTTGTCATGGCTGTGCACAGAAGCAGATTTTCAACATTTTACAGGGTGCGATCAAGAAGCACAGGTAGAAATTTTACCTCACATGAGCACTTGTAATCCAAATTATGGTTAGAAGAACTTGGCAAGGCAAAAACAGGCCAGTTAGAATTTCTAAAAAATTCACAGTCTTGTAGCCCAGAAGCTTGTTCATGTTACAGTTGCCATTAAACCAAATCAGGGAAGCCCTACTTGGCATGTGGAAGTGAGACTGACCCAAAATCATAATCAGCACTTACTAGTTGATCCAAGATAAAAATCAGCTTGTAGGTCCAAGTCCACCACAGAAACATTTTCTTGACAATTTTAAAAACTGGCTTTCCCCATAGATTCAATTTAGGATGAGTGAATCAATCAAAATGTATTTGATAAGGCATTATGGCACACATCTGTAATGACCATGGCTGTAGAAAGAATCCTATCCATTTTAATATGCTCAGCACCTAATGCCATCATCCATTTAAGAGAAGATCCAGACAAGAAGATTCCAAACATAACCAAGGTAAAAAAGCCAGGAGAAATATCAACAACCTCAGATACGCAGATGATACCACTCTAATAAATGAAGAGGAACTAAAGAGCCTCTTGATGTGGGTGAAAGAGGAGAGTGCAAAAGTTGGCTTGAAACTCAACATTAAGAAAACTAAGATCATGGCATCCAGTCCTATCACTTCCTGGTAAACAGAAGGGAAGAAATGAAAGCAGTGACATATTTTATTTTCTTGGGCTCCAAGATCACCACAGACGACGAATGCAGCCAGGAAATTAAAAGACGCTTGCTCCTTGGGAGAAAAGCTATGACAAATCTGGACAGCATACTAAAAAGCAGAGATGTCATCCTGCTGACAAAAGTGCGTATAGTCGATGGCTTTCCCAGTTGTAATGTATGGCTGTGAGAGTTGGACCATTAGGAAGACTGAGTGCTGAAGAAATGAGGCCTTTGAATTGTGGTGTTGGAGTCAAGATGCTTGAGGGTCCCTTGGACTGCAAAGGGGTCAAACCAGTCTAGATCTGAAGGACAGATACTGATGCTGAAGCTCAAATACTTCGGCCACCTAATGAGAAGGAAGGGCTCATTGGAAAATACCCTGCTGCTGGGAATGATTGAAGGCACAACTTTGCAACTGAACAAGAACACAAACTCAGCTCTCTTATTGAACCTCAGATGCACCAATGGATTTTAAAAACATGCAACAATTTTCCTTGAGCCCAGACATACCAGTAAATTTTCAAAAAACATCAGTTACTGAACTGCAGACTTGTCACTTGCTTTTAAAACCAAGAGTATCTCATCCATTTTATAGGTGACCATAGAGCACCCGGGCCAATTTTGAAATGGATTGAAATTGCATATTTCAATCTGTTGAAAGTATTTATTTATTTGTAGCATTTTTCCTGTACATTAGCCAAAAAGTCTCACAAGATAGCTTAAAACTATGAAATTGGGCAGCACCCACAGGTTTACAATATAGAAGACATGACACAAAAGGAAAGCTGATTGGGAGAGAGGAGGAAACACAGAGCCAAGTTTTAACAGCCATATGGCATAGCAGATTCTTACAATATATTGCATGGTACATGCAAGAAAACAGTGCAAAAGAAATCAAGCAAACTTGCCATACAAGCTTTAACAAATTGGACTAATTTTGAACAAGGCAATTTCACCACTTACAGACCACAGGTACACTGAATGTAACAGACCTTCATGAGAGAAGCAAGCAGGTAAGAAAACCTACAACAGGCTGCAAACCTATACCCACGTACCAAGAGGATATTCTGTTGAACTCAGTGGGGCTTACTCATACCAGATTGCAATGTGGGAAAAAATTGGATCACAAAAGCCTTTCTTTCTTGAATTCATGATAAACTAGCTGCAGGAATAAATTGATTTCTCTATCTAAAGTAATTACCCTGGTAGGCAGAGATGCAGTATGATTCATTTTTCTCTTTCACAATCAGTAAGCCAATTTGATCAGCCAGGCATTTTCATCAAGTTGATTAACCCCAGTTGCTGGAGCGGGGAGGGTGGGGTGTGTGTGGGGGGGTGTTTTTGCATTGCAATCCTTTCTTCAATGTTCCTCTTCCACAGCAACCGCCACTACATTAATTTCTCTTTAAAGCATTCAGGCAAGAATTTTCAACCACCCCTAGGCAGCCATACTGTAGGTGCAGAAAAAGTGCATGCTTGCACACATGCAGAGAAACAGACTTTTTTTAAAACAAAACAGCTGTCCACCCACACATAGTCCAAAACATAGCAAAGCAACCACACCTAACCAGCCTTTCTTCTGAATTGCTCCACTTTCCCCTTAACATCCTGAATTGTGTATTTGGCTGGCTCTTGAGCCCTCACCTTGTTCTTTGTTTTTTTTTAAATAAAGTTCTCTCTTAGCCTCTAGTTTGAGCTTCTCCCCATCTCCTCTCTATCCTTTTCTTTGCTTCTAAAATAAAATCAGGTGCTCATCTGCAAGCAAGGTGAGTCATAGTCGGAGACAGTTCCTGTCTAGTTCCTGCTCCTTTCCTCCTTGGAGGCAAATAACAATCCGCTACTGTGACTGCACTAGCTGAGGCTCCCAGGCTGTTTCCTTTTGCCCTACTTTCCTTCTAATTGGTGAGTTTGCTCCCATGAGGTCTCATGACCATGAGAAAGGCACTCTTGGCAACAACCTTAGTAGGCCCCGCTTGGCGCAGTGCACTGCCGTAGCTCCCCTGCCAATGCATTTGGGCCAGTGGAGCCTTGGTTCTTCAAGGCACCCTCTGGAAGAGTGGCCATTTTAGGCTGCTGAGGCTCCTTTGATCAGTGTGTAGTTAGGATGTGTATGCAGTTAGCAAAGGGAAGTAAGTGTCCAGCCTTCCCTGGAGAGCTCAGCAGCTTCCCTGCATAGTCGTACCACCCTAGCAAGAAGCTAATTAATGTCATGTGGAAGCTGCAGGGGTTGTGAGGGGGCTTGACCTAGAATGATCTTTTACTAACGCTGCCTCTGCTGTATAGATATTCCCAAACGGCTGAATGCTGTCTGAATTAATTGCCTAATAATCGCTTTAGTCATTGGCATGTGATCAATTATAATTAGAAGGCAACACCACGCATTAACACTTCTGTTTGTCATAGGCATGCATCCCTTTGAGTGACCACAGTGTGGTAGGATGCTTCTGCCTTTCCATATCCACCTTCCTAACCCTTCTATATGTACTGTCCGTGGAGTCTGGTAGAGAAAAGATTTGAATTGTGTGTGTGCGTTTGTTATAGACATTTCTATTCTGTGCTCTAGTAGAAATTCTCAGTGTGGTTTTTCCCCCCTTGGAGCACCAACTGTAGCGTGCTCCAGGTGCCAATTAAAACCCCTTCTTTGCGCCCAGTCCTTGCCTCCATTAATATGCTGTCCAATTAGTTCATCGTGGTACTGTATTGGCTTTCACCATTTTTATTAATGTTTTATATAAATGTTTTAGTAAGTATTAAACATTTTGATGCATTTGACACGTATTTAATGCCTTTTATTTTCTTGTAAACCACTTAAATGTATAGTTTAATATGGCCAATATATGCATTTATTAATTAAATAAATAAAAGAAAATAGTTGGTTTGGGCCAAAGTCCAGTCTGATGATTTGAAGAAAGAAAATTTACTATTTTTTAGTACCTCCAATCAAAAGAACAAAACTCAGGATGTGTGCAAGTTAAGAATCTACATACAGGTCAAATAAGAAAGTTCTTCAGAGGAATTTGTGGAAGCATGAAATCAAAAGCTGTTGCAGAGCTCCATTACCTCACAATAGCCCATCAATGGCAAAGTTCCAATCTGAAGTCTTATAAGATGACGGGAATTAATGGGTGAACACAGCCTGTTCCATGTGGCATCCTAACCTTGGTGCACATGCTGTCCTTGACTTTCCAGTGGACTTCCAAATGTCTTTGCATATGCTAGTCCCTGGATTCATGAAATGTGGGAAATGGTAAATAGCATTTTTCTTCCTCCAAGAAGCTCACAGCAGTCTTCCCTGTATCACAACAACTGTGTGAATGAACTAGGCTGAGAAGGAGTGTAACTGGCCCAGTGTCACCTACTGAGCTGCATGGCTGAGTTGAACCCCGAATGTGGCTCTTCCCATCCATACTCATGTGTTTCGGCCACAGCATAAAAGTGTTTCCTCCCGTCTTTTGAAAAATCTTTGATAATCTGAGCAGCGTAGATTGATCTGTCTCCCTTTCATCGAAGCTTGGACACTACTTCATCTCTGTAGGAACACTCAAATTAAAACTAGGGTAAGATGCACCAAGTTCTCCTGCATAGCCTCAAAGAGCACAGTAACAGAGATGGATTTTTATGCACATGAATTCTCATCTGGATGCTCTGACATCTTTAGCAATGTAACTTTAAGACTGTAAGGTTTTTCTTTTTCATTGTTTGCGAGTTCTGCCTGCAGATTTTATTAAAATTATATTTGACCTGTTATTAAAAATCAAATTAAATTCCAAGATTTTATTCTTTATTTCTTTCATATTTTAGCTCAAACATTGCCTTGTCTTCCTTGATAATACCTGATACTATTATTTAAGAAGTCATTACAATACCCCCCAAAACTTTACAGCAAAGTGATAATCTGGTTGTGGTACTGCTGCCTGGTTGTGTTTACCTACTGCTTAGTCCAGATTTTTGAGATTTCTTAGGCAAGACACTCTCGGGGGGGGGGTCACTCTGCAAGTGGACCTTCTTATTTGTGGTCTCTATGCATCACACAGGTGGACTTTAGCACCAGTGCAAGGTCTAGATTGGAAGGAAACTTCTACAGCTTAGTGTCACAGAAAGGGCGGGAGCCCTTGGCCCTCTTCTGGCTCCCAGATATAAGAGCCCCCCCCCCCCCGCCCGTTCCGTCAGTTTCCCTTCAACCGCACATTGCCAAGATAGGAAGTCGCTTCTCTCCGACAAGCTCCTAGGCCCTTGCTGGCATGGAGACCTTTGGTGGGTGCCCCACCTTGCTCACCCATAGTGCTGAGCCTGCCCTCAGCCTAGTGTACATGTAAGTAGTCTTCTCGCTATTTGTTTTGCAGTGGCTTGTATAAGGCAGGTAATCCCCTAAATGATAATCCTACAGTGATATTTAAATACTGATAGTTAATTTGCTTATCCTGGCATTTTGAAGCAGCTGTATCTTAAAACTCTTTTTTGTTGGTTTCTGCTGTTCTGTCCTGGCTTGTTATAATCTAGTTAAAAGCTGGCTCCTTGGTCTTGATCCCATTTATAGCTTTCCTGCACTTGGCAGCTAAGCAGAGTTCTCATTCTGTCAAGTGCACTGGTTGCCAAAGTAGGCCGGCCAGCCAGTTTTGGAACTGGTGTTGAGAGGCACACTTTCTGCTGATTTTACATCGTGCCGTGAATGGCTGCCCATCTGATTTTTACCTTTTGGAAATTATTTCAGAAATTCCTTCATAAATTGCTGTGTGAACCAACGAATGCATCGCTGAGCAATTTGCACATAAGAGAAATTCATCAGAGGCACATGGCTTTGGGGCACTGGTTTTTAATCCAAGATCATAAATTTCAAGTGAACATGAAGGGAGGCTGAGATCCAGCTCTCAGCACATTATTGGCCATAAGTTCCCTTTGGCATAAGAAGTACGATGAGCATGATGGGTGGATTTTGCCACTGGCACTTTTGCTATATTCATATTGGCCTAAGCTTAAAAACTTGTTGTAGAAGAAAGGGGAGTCCTGTTTGGAAAATTCAATTATACAAGCATTTGGAGGGCAGAAGGATGAAAATAGTGAGCATAGGTATGTACTCCTAATTCATTGGAACCCTGAGCCAGAGGGGTCCCCAAACCTTGGCCCATTTGTGTAGACAGACAGAAAATAAACAGAAACAGGCCCATAGTCACATCAGTGGTATTATCTTGGTTGGACAGAACTTAACTAAACATGTGGAAAGGCCTGCAGAAACTCGAGATTTGGGGTTCTGATTTGGCCCTCTGCTGTTCCCCAGTGGCCACTCCTGCTCCTGATCCCACCCCTTTTCCTCTAGCCATAGATAAATGGTGTCTCTCCCCCATTCTAAATGGCTGAAATGCCTCTCTGAAAGCTTATTTTTCATCAGTGCAAAGGTTAAGCCAAAATATAATGGTAATTTTGGTATTCTGAACCTGCCTCCAAAAGCATCTCTGAATTCTCCCTCCCAGCACGTCTTGCCATTTCAGCCAAAATGGTCAGCCTCTTGTGCGTACCCATGAAGTTTGCCAGAATGTGCACACACAACATATATATTTAGACTTAGAGGGGCTTTGTTATTTCCAAATGCTGGCAGGGGCTGCATATTTTTGTCTGTTCATGCACATTAATATGTCCATGACATGCAGGGAGAAGAATAGATCAAAACTTTCTAGTGCTAGTTTTCTCTGTGCAGGGGTTTACTTATGAGGGCCGGGAGTAAAATATTGCAGTCCTTGAGTTCCAGAAGACTTGTATGCACCATGATTCTGAATATACAGTATTTGCTCTCGGTCTTTCCAAAGACAAAGCAACAGTTCATTGGTTTCTCTGTGCACTAAATTTACTCTTCTACTCTTGGGGAGCGTAAACAGGAGGAGGAGGTGTGTCTGTGTGTTTGTTTCCTAATCCCGTGGATGATGTGATGGAAGCTTAGCAGCACTGTGTGGGTGTGCACTGGAAAGAAAACAATTACATATGCCATGAAGTGGAAGATAGAATAACTTTAAATAGGCTTTTGATTTTCAAAAGTGAGCTGCTATTTGCTCTGCCCCCCATTCCCTTGGGAAGTGATGATAAAGTGTCTGTGAGTATCTGCTTAAAAACTACAGATCTGCATTGCTTCAGGAAATGATATTCATCACCATGGCCTCAAGTTGAAGAAAAATCTGAAAAGTGTAAGTTAATGTCCCCTGCCCTTCGCCATCACTTAATAAAACCAGCAGAAAAACCCTGCCAGTCTGTTACTGGTTCTGTACTGTTGTTTCCTTCTCTGACGATGGGAAGGTCAGCCAGTACTATACAGTATTGTCTCATACTGGCTAGAGATCTAGCCATTAATTGTGGGAAAGGACTTGTGAAGGCTAAGGGTGAAACCTAATTTATGTGAGCAATTCTCAAACAGTCTTATCGCCTCTCACCATGGTCTGGTTCAGAACTGGCGGCTTACCACATATGCTATTATGCCACACAGGCTTTTCTTCCTAAGGGTGGTGGAGGGTTGTCTAGCTGGCTTTCTTCCAAAAGTAACTTGCAAAAGACGAGCAATGGTTTCAACATCTGAGATTCTTTCATCTCTTTATGGATTAGGAAAACCACTTAGCCATCAAACAAGAGTTCTGATTTGTTAAAGGCCATCTGCACATGAGCGCGCGCGCACACACACACAGAGTTGTGTGAACTGTGACATGTTGAGATAAGATACAAAAACATGGTTGATCTAATGTTCTGCAGTGTTGACTTGAGAGTAACGTCTGCTGCTTATATGCAAAATGATGAGTGGAGCATGTGTATGTGTGCTGGGGACTCTTTTAATTTTCTTTACCCCACCTATTTTGAGTGGCCAAACAGTATAGAGATTATTCTTTCATTTATTTCAAGGGTGCATGAAACATCTTTAATTATCTCGCTAGAGCATGCTAAGTGAGAAAATTCAAACAAAAGAAGGAGAAAATTCTTTGCGTAGCTCTTGTGACATGTCTGAAGACTTTTGGGACTCAGTGGAAAGAAAAATGCAAGAAGGCTTTCATGGAACTTATTAATTACCTGGTGCACTCAGCAGCACTTTCCCCCCTTCTTTTGCTGATCTAAGCAAGTCATTTATTCTGCATACAGAATTACTGTTAGTGAAACCCATTATCCACAAGCTAGAATCTTTAAACAGAAATAGGTCATTCCTGAAGAAGTTTAATGAGTACATGGAGCACAGTTTTGAGTGTGGACTGACAGCAACGGCCTACTTACTTTATGTCCTGGCAGTCGCCACATTAGAGGCAATTGGGCAGAGATTAGTGGCAATCCTTACCATGTAGTTGCTATTGCTTTGTGTCTCTTTGACAGTGCTGATTTTCATCTAGTGGGGATATAGGCAGCATATGATTCTTTACTATCTTTGCTAAAGAATTCTCTTCTATTCCAAGATGTTCTATGGGATACATTTAAAAAGATACCACAATGAGTGGAAAACTCTTAATTGCATTGTATTACATCAAAAGTTGCTTTTGTTGAACTCTTGGGGGTCAAATATACGTCAATCTATTGCAGGGTGTCTGCAGATGTCCTAGAAGATCTAGATCTACCTCTATTTTCCAAAAGGAATCTTACCTAGCAGCCACACTACCATCCTTTTGGCAACAGCTTAAGACATTTCCATTTTCTCAGCTCATTAAAGTATCTTAATATTTTTGTGTTTAAAATAAGCTGCTTTAGTCCTTCCTGTGAAGTTTTTTCTGATGGTGATTTTAGATTTTGCATTTGTATTATCTTTTATTCTGTGCCAAACTGTTTTTATGCGCTTGTTTTTACTAATATGTTTAAAACTCTGGGTTGTACAATCACTGGAGGAATCCACTTTATTAGGTGTTTAATAAATCACATAAATATACCACTTGCTTGTTGTGTATTCAAACCTGGACAAACTTTGATATCTTTAATTATGGTTAGCTTAGACTAACCATAGTTAAAAGTAATCAACATTTTAAAGTTTATATGACATGGCAAGTTGTAGCTAAGCAACAGTATCCAGGCTTCTTTTAGGTTCATGACCCTCATGGGGCAGAAAGGCCAGCTTTATTAATGTCTCACTAAACCCACCTTCCCCATCTAATGCCTGCCTGATGTATTTCACTCCTATTGGCCATCCCGGTTGAGGATGCTGGGAGCTGCATCAGATTGGGGAAGGTTATCTGAATGCAGACAGTGATTTGAGATTTGATTTGATTGCAGGCAATTGCAATCCAACCTCCAAAGTGCCCATCCCATTTAAGTTGTTGGCAGAGAGCATTTGGTGAGGAACCAAGACATGTGGCGTGCTTTCTAGAGGTTTCAGCTAGTGCTCAGCCTCTGCAGTTTTAGTAGAGAAGACAACAGTTAGGCTTTTGAAGATCAGTGTTATATTTCTGTCTACTACTTGTTAGCTAAACATTCTTTCTTTAAAATAAATCTCACCTTCTCTGTACATGTAGGAACAAAAGTTCAGTTTGTGGCACTTTTGACCACCCACCCAGGCCTGTGCTAAACAGATGAAAATGGTTTTTCTCTTGTAAATGGATTTTCCTCTGCTGAAGAAAGAAGTGGGAAGTAGCAATTCATTATTTTTCCTCCAGAGACACTTGTTTTCTTCTTCCTCTCCTCTAGAACAATATGATTGTATTGGCAGGCTAAAAATACCTATTGAGCAAGATAGTAAGAATAAGTTTTAATCAATCCAAGATTGGGGAAGCTCACTTTTGCAAGAAAGGAAGGTTTGTATTAAGGATGCTGCTACACTTGGTCATATGTTCTCTGCTATTGCGACACAAATTGTGGAAGTTTGTTTTATTTGAGATCAAGTAGCCAAGAAGGACTTTCTAGAAAAATTAAGAGTTTCTTTAAGTATGTATTATTTGAGATTTATTTATTTAAAATTTTAAATAATTTTAAAATGCTGTCCCTTATGCATGGCATCACACAGATGGTGTGATGCACTACTAGGCAAAGGTTGGTCAAATTGCCCTGATTCAAACTGGCATATAAACTAAATGTTACCTCATTGATTTATTTGTGTGAAGAATTATTACTAGATCGTTGAGTAAATGAAAGAAACCCAAGGGGATTAAGTGAAATCTGAGTGAAATTTAGATCTTAGAGAGTTGAGATTATAGAAGGAGCTGGTAGAATCGGGAGTAACTATTTCAAAATAAGAAATTTATGGTGGAAGGTTTAGGACAGGATGATGGTAAAAGGTTGGTTCACACATGCATATTGATCACTTAAGGACCAAAGTGTTAAGTGGACACATGACTCATTCGCATATGTGTCACAAACCAAATACCACAATTATCTTGCAGAGTTTTTTTTTTAAGTTTTATTAAAATTTTAAACTAATACTAAAAACATCAGTTATCACATACATCGGATTTACTGGGTCAACCCCCTACTACATATTTTTTAACATTCTATAGTCAAATTTAAATCAGTTTATAATAACTTGAAAACATCTCTAAATTTACGCCAAGTCCCGTTTCTCCAGCCAATTATAGAAAAAGTCCCAAGTTTGATAGAAGTCAGTGTCTTCTTTCTCCTTCAATGATAAAGTCAGTCTATCCATTTCTGCACAGTCCAAAATCTTTCTTACAATCAATTCATCGGTGGGTAGCTCCTCACTTTTCCAGTATCGAGCAAATGCAATCCTCGCCGCTGTGATTAAGTGTAACATCAAATACATTTCCTGTCTGTTAATATCTTCTGGTATGATGCCTAACAAGAAAACTTCAGGTTTAAAAGCAAAGGGTTTTTGTAGTATTTCCTCCAGCCATTTATGTATTTTAATCCAATACTTTTTCGCATTATCACAAGTCCACCACATACGATAAAAAGTACCCACTTTATGTTTACATTTCCAACATCTATTTGACGTATGTGGGAACATCTTGGCTAATCTACTTGGTGACAAATACCATCTATAGAACATTTTATATAAGTTTTCTTTATATGAAGTTGCTAATGTTATCTTAATATTTCTCTCCCATAGTTTTTGCCACTTTTCTAGTTCAACATTATATCCGAAGTTTTGTGCCCATGTTATCATAGTTTCCTTGACCTGTTCCCCTTCCATTTTCCTGTCAAGTAATAAATCATATAATCTTTTAATAATTTTCTCATCTGTTTTAAGCATCACTTGATCAAACGCTGTTAAGTCTTTGTAAAACCCCCATGCTTTACAGTCTTTAGCATATCTCGATTGCATCTGCACCTTATACCACCAAGAGATATTAAGTCCCTGTTCTTGTATTTCTTGATCTAGTTTCAGGCCACTGTCCTTATCCAAAATATTGTCATATCTTATGATCCCTTCAGAGTTCAATACATTTGGATATACAAAAGCTTCCATAGGTGAAAGCCATCTTGGTAGTTTATTATACACCTTTAACTTTAGTTTTTCCCACACCGACATTAATGATCTTCTAATAAAATGACTCAGAAAAGACCCATGTGACTTAGTTTTCTCGTACCACATATAAGCATGCCAGCCCATCTGCAAGTCATGACCTCCAAGATACAAAATTCTCTTATTTCGCAAAGTTATCCATTCTTTTAGCCAAGTTAAAACAGATGCTTGATAATATAACATCCAATCAGGAAGACCAAAACCTCCATTCTTTTTAGCTTCCTGAAGCATTTTTAATTTAATCCTTGGTTTCTTTTTTCTCCAGATAAATCTCAAAATTTGAAAGTTTAGATCAAAGAATTTTTTATCAATTTTTATGGGAATCATTTGGAACAAAAAAGTTTAGGTAATATATTCATTTTAACAAGTGCTGTTCTTCCCATCAAAGATAATTGTAAATTGGCCCATTTTTCCAAATCACCTTTAATATCCTTCAATAATTTATCATAATTATCTTCTTTCAAAGTAGTACATTTGGCAGTAAGATAGATTCCCAAATATTTAACCTTTTTAACAATCTGCAAATCTACTTGTTCCTGGAGTCTTTCTTTTTGGTCTTGCATAAGGTTTTTAACTAACAGTTTCGTTTTTTCTCTATTTATTTTCATTCCCGTAACCTCACCATATTCTTCAATCGGTTGTAAAAGTTTAGGCATTGTTACAGAGGGTTCCTCCATTATGAAGACCAAATCATCTGCAAATGCTTCTTGCAGAGTTTTTAAATGAAGTCTGTTTCCACATTTATCTACATTCAGTACATGTATATTTTATTTTATATCTCTACCATTCAGTAACTGTAGCACTTTGAGTGGTTTACAACAAAGTATAAAAATACAAACAATATTACGAACATACAAAATTTAAAACCAAATTAAAATGCTTATAAAAAGTAACAATAACCTTTATGAATTAATAGAGACAACCATTTAAGCAGCTTAACAACACCTCAATAAGCTAATTAAGTGTCCTCATATAGAGGACAGTTTTATTCTGGCACTGAGTGGCTGCTAAAGTTGGTGCCATTCCAGCCTCAGTGGGGAGGCCATTCCATAACTGGGGGCTCATCTTTTGTTGCCAATCGACCAAGCCTGGTTTGGAGGCAGCAGTCAGAGGCAGGCCCCAGAGCTTGATCATAGTATCTGGGTAAATTGCAGTCAGGAGAGGCACTCTATCAGATATTGTGATACCAAGCTGGGTAGGGCTTTGTAGGTTGAAACCAGCCTCTTAAATTGGACTTGGATGTATGTCTGAGATAGTCCAGAATTCATTGGCATTTGGCAACCTATTGATTTAAATGTTAAAGGGGAGACTTCTAGACTGCCCTAGATTCTCCTATAAGTTGAATTATAACTCTGGAAATCATATTATTTGGGGTTGTGTCCCAACTGAAGAGGGAAACTGCAGGATTTTCCAGTGTAGGTTTCAGTAGCTGTGGGGGTCAGCTTAGCAAGAAAAGGTTCACTGATTATAGTAACATTGTGGGAAAGAAACAGATGGGTCTGGACCCTTCTGCTGATCTAATTCATTTCACTGTAGTTCCTTCGCTGAATGACCCTTCCAGTGAGAGATGTTTTCCCATGGTGGGATGCTGTGATGAATTATGCATGGCAATATGATTATTTATCCTGTGTGCAAAGTTTTTAATGTTCTGTAGCCATCCTGTTACGCGTTTGCATTTGGTACCCCTTCCCAGAGCTATACTCAGTTGTGCTCTGGTAGGTGTCATACAGTTGTCAGAGATTAAGTGTAGCGTGGGTCAGTGAGCTATTGTAAAGCGAATGGGTGCTCTCACACATAAAGTGCAGCCACCCTGGCGATAAGCCACAGTGAGTTGGTTGCCATGCAAACCATGCACAGTGCGCCTGACAGATGATGGGGCACACTGTGGAAGTCATCTCCCTGCCCCCTGCCTTCATATGTGTTCTTGACAGTTTTGAGTTTTCTAAGTCCTTCTTAGAAAAAATTGAACTTTACTTTTGTCAGCTGGGAAAGGCAACTACCCCAGGAACTGAGATGGCCCACAATTTTGGATGTTCCCAAGATAGCATATACTAATGTAAAAGTGAAGGCAGCCGTAGGCCACAAGTCCCCCCAAAATCTGAGGATCTTCTGCAAAGGGGTTGAATCGTGTACCACCTTTCTGTGAGGTGATAGCACTCACACCATAGCTCACCTTTTGGCAGCTGTCAGATATAAGCAGAGGATACCTGCTGTATCTGTGGGGCAATGCCTAGGGTGACTATCGGCTGGACTTTGCCAGCAGCCCACTTAAATAGCCATGCAACTACGAATGTCCTCAGTTGTGTGAATGTAGGCAATTAAAAATATATATTCTCAGAAAAAACAGGTGGAACAAAAATAATTAAAAAATACTTGACAACCAATAGGGCTGCTAGACATCAAAGCAAAGTTAGCTAAATCTGGTTTAGCAGCCAGCTTTTGTAATCTCCAAGAAAAAAATGCTTAAATGGGAAAAACCCTGTTGGAACCCCTGAATGGCTTGCAGTTGTGGCAGGAAAGGGGGAAGCCAGTGCTAGCTGTACCTAGTAGCCATCTGTGGTTGGAGACAACAAGAGGATTCCCTTTGTGCCACCTGCCTCTGTTGGGAGGGGACTCAGTGCCCAGGGGTACCCCCTTATTATCTTGGTGATGACCAGTGGATTCCTCTCCCATTTTTGCCTTTTCCAAAGCCCCTGACAACCTCCAGCCGAAAGGGCAAGCCTTCAGATAGGAAGGGGCCCATGGCAGGCGCTCAAGTCTCTGTGTAGTAGTGGCAATCTTTGCAGACTGGTTTGGGTCTAGAAGTTGCCCTTTCATTTGATTAAAATAAATGATTGCCATTTTTCTTTGTCACTTTCTCTGTGGAGTGAGCACCCTTGCTATAGCTGCTCAACAAGAAATTTTGGCAAACTAGAAATACCTTTCTGTGTCTGGCAGTTTTTATTTCTGTTCAGAAGCACTGAGATCATCCTGCACACCAAGGATTCTAATAATGGCATCCATCCTGAGTTGAATGGTTCCTAATATCCCTTGGAGACAAGCCTAGGATACTCCTGCCCATTGCTGCTTGCACAATACTGACTGTTTATCTCTGCTAAAGAAATTGGCTTTTTTTTAACTGTCTGGGTCTCAATGCCATAAAACAGAAACTAACTGCCTGTCTTCTGTTGACCATAAAGTGAAAAAAAATCTCAATTTTGATGAAAAGCAGTGAGGGGAGAGGCATGTCTGACTTTCTTCTGTATCAGCTGCTGTCTTTGTAATATGAAACTAGCATTTAACAAGGCTATAGAATTTACTCTTGCCATTGGCATTTTAATGGACATGGGAGGAGACCCCTCATACGTCTAAAATTTATTTCATGTAAGGCTATTTCTAAACCATTTTTCTATTTTTAAGGAAAAATTAACCTTATAACTGCTTCATGTATGAATAATGTTTAACTATGTACATATAATTAAACAAAAACTGCATTATTCACATAACTTCTTTTGATATTATACATTCTTCCTTGCACATGATCATGTCAAAATTTACTACCAATAAAATGTGATGGTTATAGCATACATTCCAGAAGTTAATGAAGAACATCCAAACTGATGCTATTTATACTTTTCTGATTATCTTACCAGATGTGTTAATGTCACTATAGATAAAATACTCCACAGAAATATTCAGGACAGCATGATTCCTAGCCATCCTCGGGGAACTGCCACCCTCACTCTCACAAAGAAAAATACTTTGGATCCTTCAGAATGACCAAAGAACAGTTTCTTTTAACTCCCCGCCACCCCGCCCAAGGCTTCCCTAGCTAGCTAGGGATTTGGGAATTCCTGGAGTGAATGCCTGAGTAGCTCTGGCAGAGACTACTTTATTCAACACTCTATTCCCATTTACTATGACATTTTCTTTTCCAATCCAAATAACCAAGTCAGGGAAGGAATTAACCTCCAAATAGTGAGAGGCAAAGAGAAGAGCAAATTCAGCAGCAGCCTTCTGCAGAAGGGTTATATGTAATAATCAACATGGGTTTGAAGGAGAAATTCCCCAGAACTTCCTAGAATTAATATTAAAGATTGTGTGTGTGTGTTGGTATGTGCTGTTTTTTCTTTACTCACTATAGTTTTATACATTCAGGCAGGAACTCATTCTAAGCCATCTGTCTAACATTTTTATTAAAACTTTCTTGGGGAGGGTTAATTTTTTTAAAACTGTGGTTCTGTGAAAATGGTCCAATAATTTGGTCTAATGGCATACATCACCTGTCCTACCTTTTCAATGGAACCAATTCATACCTGCAGAAGTGCATGGACACATGCCTGCAGGCCTGCAGCAGCCATGATTGTAACGGGGGCAGGGCTGGCTCTGCCTCTTGTGGCAGGCAGTTGAGTGACTGCCTGTAGCACCCCCTCCTTATCTGCAAGCTATTGCTGCAACACAAGAGAAGCTTTGGCTCTGAACAAGGAGGAAGCCAGTGGGTGTTGCTGCTCCTTGCCACTGCAGCCTCTCGTCCTCTCCCTCTGGCAAGCTGGGTGGCAGAGAAGAGGGAGAGCCATTCCTGCTGCCACACTTCACTGCAGTGGTGGCCTAGCCAAGCTCTGTTGTTAGATTTATTTCCTCCCTTTTCCAGCCCAGGTGGTGGTTGTGGCAGCAGCGGGATATTCCCAGGCGAGAGCAACACAGACTTGCTGGTGCGGCCACAGGCTGCAGCAGTGGGTGCCCTTCCACAGTGTTGCCAGACAGCTTCGGTGTCTGCATTTGGTTTCAGGGCCCCTCCGCAGAGGTGTCTGTTGGGCCCGTCAGCTGCTGATGAAGGGAGCAGGAACAGGTATTGCAGATGGCTGAAAGGAGCAAGAAAAGAATGAAGCATGGCAGGCAGACCATCCTATGGCCGTGCCAAAAGTGCTCATCTATCCCCACTGGGGCTTATAACAGCTGTGGGCTGATTTACTTCTCTTTTTATTAAATTTAATTGGGAGGGTGTCAGAGTTGAGGTCAGCACGGCATAGTACTTAAAGCTGCCTTTAATGTGTTGCCAGTGCATTTCTGGGGAGAGCCTTATACTATTTATTTTTGCAGTTTCCAGCTGTGGGCCTTGAACGTTTTCTTATACTTAAGCTAGTTAGAGCAGTTTATAGCTAAATGTATAAGATTTCCAGTGACTTCATAGCAAATTCCTTACAGCCTGCATGCTGTTGCCATCCTTTATAGCTTCTATTTCTGTCTTGTGTTACCTCCTATTTATCTACAGCTGAGAGGCAAAGCATTCTAAGTTTCCAGTAGAGTCATTCTTTTACTCTGAAGTAAGTCCCACTGCATTCAATGGTGTTTACTCCTAGGTAACTTTGCATAGATTTGCAACCTAAAATATCCTTTCACAGGCTGAAGCAATTAGTGTCTCATTATGTATAATGTTAGTAACACATTTTCCAAAAGTTAATTATGCTTTATGAAAAATGGACCTGGAGATTTTAAAAAAATCATGTTTATTAGAATAACCGATTCCCCTCCCCCCTTCTTTAGCACTTGGAAGCTAACAGTTCTTGGAGCTGTTGATTTCTGATTCTGTTATACTTGAATGCCACTTTGCTTCCTATAGCCTTTAGGTCCCTGTAGCTTTTATGCCAGTTGTCTCCTCTCAGTATTTAACTTACACTGTAAAGAGATGGTACCTGTAAAAGAACAGAGGTAAATACAAATTCCTTCTGCTTGCTTATAAGAATAACCCCTTTATCCAACTATGTGCTTGACAGAGAGGCCTGTACTCTGACTGGGTGGGGCGTCTTGTGTTGTCTGAACCCTGTAAGGATGACTTATTAACAACAACAAACCACCCAGTACCCAAGGGCTGTAGTTTATACAGCAGCTGTGGTGATTTGAACTGGTAAGCTGCCACCCATGGGCACTGCATCCTACCATGGCTGAAAACCCACTGTAGGCTGCAGTGATTGTGTGAACCAGTTCAGGCTTGTGATTCCTGTGAAGCTGCTAAGTTTAAAGTCTGTGAAAGTACTCATGCATTTAAAGGATTGGTCAGCATTTGGTTCTGTTCCATCCTGTCAAGTAATCTCTGGCTTACGGAGACCCTGGGAATGATTGCAATTCAAATGTGCTGTCCTTGACAGCCCTGCTTCACTCTTGTAAACTCAAGGCTGTATCTTCCTTTATGGAACTGATTCATCTCATATTTGGTCTTCCTCTTTGGTCTACGTTTGGCCTTCCCTAGCATGATTGTCTTCTCCAGTGAGCCTCTCATGATGTGCCCAAAAGTACAGCTTCAATTTTGTCATTTTTGCTTCCAGGGAAAGTTTTGGCTTGATTTGATCTATAATCCACTTGATCATCTTTCTGTCAGTCCAGGGTATTAAAAAAGCTCTTCTCCAGCACTAGGCTTCCAATGCATCAGTTTTCTTCCTGCCAGCTTTCTTCATGGTCCAGCTTTCACATCTGTACATAATGATTGAGAATACAGCAGAGTGCATGACCTTGGTCTTGTTCTTCAGTGAAATGTGCTTTCTCTTGATTATCTTTTCTAGTTCCCTTATTGCTGTCATTCCAAATCTCATTCTTCTTCTTGGCTGCAATCTCCTTTTGAATTGATGACTGAGCCAAAGTAGTCAAAATCTTTCACAATTTCAATTTCTTCATAGTTGACCTTAAAGTTCTGTAATTGTTTTGTGGTCATTATTTTTGTTTTCTTAATGCTCAATCGTAGTGCTGCTTTTCCACTTTCTTCTCTCATTTTCATTAGGAGCCGTTTCAATTCATCGTTAATTACTGGCAGTGATATGGTATCTGCATATCTTAAATTAAATTGGTGTACCTTCTGCCAATTTTCACTCCGATGTCCTCTGATCCTAACCCAGCGTGCCTTGTGATATGTTCTGTGTACAGAATGAACAGTTCGGGAGATAAAATACAGTCTTGTCTGACATGTTTGCCCATAGGAAACCATTCTGTTTCTTCATGTTTTGTCCTAACAGTAGTTTCTTGACAGTAAAGTAGATTATACATCAAGATGATCAAATGCTGAGGCACATTCATTTCTTTCAGGATGATCCATAGCTTCTTGTTATCCACACAGTCAAAGGCTTTGATGGAGTCTAGAGATGCCCATTTTTGTCACTTTTAAATTTTCTTTTATTTGAAAAATGTTTATTTTAGCTTGGAGTAATCTGGGACATTATCACGGAAAGCTTCTTGGTGATGAAGAGTCTAGTCTTGAAATTCTGCCAGGCTTTTATAGGCTAAAATATGTGCTTTAGGTGCAGCAAATTCTGTAAATAGCTCTTTTGTGAGCCTACTGTAGTACTATGAACTTTCTGAAATCTGAATTCCCCCTTAAGAAAATGATAGTAAAGATCTGACACCAAAAATGTTGCAAGCAGGTTCACATCTCACAGTAGTGAGTTTGGGGTGATGATAGAGAAAACGTGTACAATTGCAAGTATATAATTACCCTATTAGAGTAGGTGAACCTGAGAAACATATTTCAGAAAAGAAAAGCTGTGCTTGTATCCCACACATCTATTTCCTTACACTGCTGCCTTTAATTTTCTGGAAGAGAACCGGACTGCTGAACAAAAGGTTTCCTGTGGTTCTACTGCTACTTACCAAGCCTGACCACACAGACTTTCATATGGTAATCACTCTGATTAATATGTCTGTGGCACTTTCCCTGTTGAGCTATGAGAAATGAAAATTATTTTCTTTTATCTTTGAACTTAGTTCTGCACTTGTGGTTGATTTGATGAAAGAATAATGCAGCTCTCTGTGTAAATGCTGTGATGCTAGACCTAAGCTTGGTTTCCCAAATAGCTCTTTTCAATCTATGAGGAACTCCTTTGTTATGTTTTGTAAAAGGCAGGCTACAATAGTTATACCCTTCTCAACAGTTCTTATGTGGGAATTCATGTGAGTAGTTCATATACACCATCTTTACTTAATAGCTCAAGTTATAGAAAACTTGAAAGAAATAATTTTACTCATCCCACACATGTGTGTTCAAACATGGGTATATTTTGCCATGTGAGTGCCCACAGCTGCACAATCTAATGATTGATGGAAGCAGACTATTGCAAGATCTTGGTATCACGATTGCTCCTATCTGTCAGCTTCATAGAATGTTGCTATTTTCATATCATACCATGTACATAGTCTTGCACTCTTTATGGCCACTGTTTCATGGTCCAATTTTGGCACAGTTCTCATCACTAGATTCAGCTGGAATGCCTGTCCTTTGACTTAGTTGGTAATTGCTGTTAACTAAAATACACTGATATTTTTAGTATTTTAGCTCTGCCCCTCTTCCCTTTGGTCCCAACCCTGTCTGGAATGCCATTCCCCAAGAGTTTCTTTAAAAAAAATAAGCAACCAAATTAATTGGACAGGAGGACCACAAATTCATCTTGTTTCTCAGCAGTGGCTGCCACATCACATGGTCAGGTGGGGCTGGTTGAGGGGACATCAGCAATCTCCTCATTCAGCAGTTTAAAACATAAACTTGTGGTTGAAGAAAAGCTAATAATCTATTCCAAGCAAAATAACCTCTCAGCTTGCGTTAGCTGTCACAGGTGTTTTTTATTATAAAGAAAAAAAGGGTGAATGTCTGGAGGTTTCAGCTTTTTGGTCACCAGTGGGCTGATTGTCCTTGATGACACAATCTGCTAACTCCAAAATCTGAAGGGAGGAAGATTTGAACTTAGGTTTAAAAAGAAAAAGCAGCACAGCTGGCAGGGGAGGAATTTGCTGTTGTTGCAATTACTGCATCAGCTGTTGGTTAGACTAGAAATTAGGAAACTCAGGTTAAAACTGATGTTTTGCTTAGTTTCTTGGTGATGGTGGTGGCAAAAGGATGGGCTGTGTTTTGTTTGCACTTGCATCAGGTATGTTGTTGCTTCATCATTCAGAATCCTATCTATTGCTTATTCAAAATGACAAAAGTGCAGCTGCAATGGCCACCAGTTGAGGAAAAAGCTTTCTCTGCCAGTTGTTGATTTAAACCACCTTGAGTCAAATCAGTCCACTCTTGTTTAGAACCAGTGAGACAGACTGCTCCAAAACTGGAATCATACAGTTATTTGGAGTGCCAGAAAGTGACCTGTGCTTGCTACAAATACCAGAGGACAAATTGCATGGTCACATACTCTGGGTGGGTGGGTTCGTTTAAACTGGGGCAATTTTAGATATTGATTTAAAGTGGCAGAAAAAAAGCTAAATTTAAATCGCTGATTTTAGTCAGGTTTCTCAATAATATTTTCTTATACAATTATTGAAGAATGGTGCAAATCTGACTACCAGACTGTGCTAATTTGCAATTAAATAAGGCATTATTTACATTTGTGCATTCTTACAAAGCAGACTTTTTACATGTGTTTTTTTCTACATGCATTCCCTTTTATCTGTAGTGAATATCTTTAAAATATTCACACATAAGGTCTTTCTTATGATCAGTGTCAGAATCCTAGAATTTCAATTTGAGAAGAGGGAATAAAACTCGGGTTTGTGGGAAAGATCAAGCATCCAGACCATCTGGGGCTTTATTGTATTACCCCAAGGTTCCCAAGGTACTCACAATAATGCATGCATTACCAGGCAGGCAGAGGTAAACTCTGCTGCAAAGCTTCAATAACATTGAAGAGTATTTTATAGGTACACAGGTACAGGGCAATTGATGACAGAATGCAGAGATTACAATAAGATTCTGAGGTCATCACATACAGAACAGATAAAGGAATGTCAGTCAATCAGTAACAATGAGATTACAATATTTCTAATTGCCTGTATTGACAGTTTAGTTCAGTAGCTTGAACCCATCTCCAGGTCTGCTTAGACATGTAAATTCAAGCTACTGAAACTATGCATGAACTCAAGACTCTTATCTACTCTAGACTTTCTGAACTGGCCAGGGCACATGGAGCCTCTGGGCTATCAAAAGATACTTCCTTGTAAACTGAATTCCAACAATGACTATTTAATCACTGTGAAGGTATACAATGTAAATTTGGACTAAATGGCCTGTGTACTGTAGCTTACAGCTAAAGGTGAGAGAAAGGAGCAGGGGATAAAGGCCATTTGAAACAGTGACTTAGCTTGGTTTGAGAAGTACAGGATTTGATCCCACAATGCAAAAAGCACACAGAAGTAATGTTTTTCAGACAGGATTTATCCAAATTTTCCCAACATCAGCCATGATAATTTGAAATTAATAGTGCAATCCTATAAATGTCTCCTCAGAAATAAGTTCAACTGAGTTCAATGGAGCTTATTCCCAAATAAGTGGATACAGGATTGAAGCCTCACTGCAAGACTAGAGGAAGATACTGAGCAGTTTTCTCTTTTCTTTTTCTTTTCAATGTTGCTGCTTTTTGCTTTAGTCTGACTTAGTTCAGACATCACATTGCAATTGTTTAACCCAGGAATCACTAGAGACAAGAAAAGCAACAACCGAGCTGCCCCTTGTAAACACTTTGTTTCCACTTTCGGTTAACAAAGGCAATTGTCAATACCTGGGCCACAAAATGCTACATGAGAAATTCAGTATTTACGATTCTTGGAAATAACGCTGATTTATATTAACATCCTGACTTTAAGACACTGATAGTGATGATACATCAATCACAGTAGCCACTGGTCTGGTTCACATGTTGTTTTGTACCAGCCTATTGGTAAGCATTGCTCCTGCTGCAAGTGGAAGGTGCTAAACCATGGTTCGCTTTTGGGTTATTTCTCTGTTATGTTGGAGGAGACACAAACTGCAGTATTAGACAGCCCAGGGACACAAGCATCCCTGGGGCTTTTTTTAGCTACAGGAGAGATGGGGGGTACCTGTACTAATGTTGCCTTGTGCTAAAAAAAAAAAAAAACAAAAAACCAGGGCTTGGGGGAAAAAGAGCTTAGGCCATGATGTTGAACCAAGCTATTATCTGCTCTTAGTGTTCTGTTCTAAGAAAAGCTGTTCAGGAAGGAGCAGAACTGTTGCCTCTAATTGGGGAAATTCTCTTACAGAAAATCTAGGTTTCCTCTCTCCTTCAGTTGACTAGGCATTGTAGCATATGCAAGATGGATTGATGACTGATAATGTATCACTTACCCAACGTCTGCCTTAGATGTTCATGATTCTCTCAAACAGGAAGCATGTCGCTAGTCATTTGCATCCTCTACATGAAATGATGGCCTAATAAGGATTCGGTGTCAGTACTATTACATAATCCTATATTTTTGCAAGGAACTTGAGCAACAAGGGCATACTGCCCATCTAGTAATTCTAGAAAAAGAGCACTGGGCCCAACAGTTTCCCTGGGAAGGAAGCTAATGCACTTCAGATGTGGTCAGTAGTGATAAAGAAGCAATCATTTGTTTCTGATGCTTGCAGTGTACAATTTCCCCCAGTTAATAAGTACTGAATTTGGGCAATATTTATTCTTCCACAATTAGCAGAGTATATTGACTGACGGGAAAAATGCTTATTTAATATTGCTTGGCAAAGATTTGATGGTGAATTTCGTTAGAGAAGCAAGTGATACAAGAGTGTATTAACTATTCTGTACAAACATATTCTGTAAGTCTGTGTGAGTGTTCTATCAGTATTTTTCTATGCCATTTTATATTGCTTTCATGGATGATTTTGAAATCCAGGATTGCCCAGCTTAATCTATTAGATGAATCACCAAATTATGCTGAACAATGGCAGCCTTTCATTCCATTCACACAGTGTAGAGTATTTCCATCTTAAGGACTGAAGGAAAAACCAAGAAAAAATAATGTTGACTCATTTTTGAGCTAAAGAAAGCAGCTGTGGCCTAAAGGTGTGCTCCTGCCTATCTCTGTGTCTTTATTTTATACCAGCCTTCCCCAATTAGGTGGCCTTCAGAGGCATTTGTACTGCAACTCCCAGAATTCCATTCTAGCAGGACCATTGACTGGGAATTCTGGGTGTTGCAGTCCAAACATGCCTGTTTTAGGGTATTTCATGTGTTCTGATTGTGATGCAGTTGTAGCCTAGCTTGATATTAAGTGTAGGTGGTATTACTTGATGTCAGCCGACTTCTGCAATTGTTATGTATTATACTTACACGAAGAGAGTATTTTTGGCAACTCTACCGCCTGACTTCTTGGAGGACCTGAGTTAGGGTTAGCTTCCGGCTTCAGATGATCATATTATTCCAGTCAGAGGCAAGCATGTCTGACTGGTTTTCAGAGTAGATGCTATTAATGGGCTAATCAGTATTTGCTTGAGTGTAGTGTGATTTTTTTTTTAAACTGCTTTACCTTAACTGTTTGAGAAAAGATACCTGCAGGATTTACTTACCAATGGTTGGGGAAGGAAAGGGACATGATCAAGTGTATAAGATAGCCTTACTCGTAGGTAATTTGAGTAATGTAGACTTTACCTGTTCTAGCTTTAATATACCATCTGTTTGAAGTGTTATCTGTGAGTCTGTTATAGATGGGATGGTCAACTAGTAGGCCAAAACATCTGGAAGACTACACATTTTCTACTCCTATTGTAGATGAAGTGGTGTTAAGCCAGAAATTGCAGTGCCTTGAATTGCCATTTTTCTCACTGTACTGATGGCACCCTGGCTGGGAAACTCCCGGCCTTGGGGAAACTGGTCTGGCATCTCCTCTCCTGAGTTCTAGAAAGTCAAGGGAGACAGTTGTTTCAACTGCTGGGCTAAAAGGAGAAACTTAAAATGGGTTTTAAGTTTTGCCTTTTGTGATGTGCTATAATGATTTTTACTGCTATATTGTACACTGCTATGTTGGAATTGTTTGTATTATGAATTGCTTAAGAGACCTATGTTATCAAGCAAGATAAAAATGTAATTAACGTTTCAGCACAGACATGTGTAGACAGCCTGAAAATTTGACACTGCTGTTGGTAACTGTCAGATTCTTGCCAAGTAACTGAGGCGATGTGGGAGAGCAGGGTTGGCCCTGAAAAGAGTCTTTTCCTTTTGACCAGTTCTCTCATGGTGCCCTGCTCATTTTGCATCTGGACAAATGTGTGGTGTTTTTACCTTGCTTGTTGGCTGCTGCAGTCCTCACAAACAGTGATGCATCTACTCTGCCACATGTTAGGTGAATCACCACAGGGTCAACTGGTTTTAATTCCAAGCATTAAATAGTGCCTGTTATATTAATTCAAGTCTGTCTAGCCCTGCTGAAAATGACTGATACAGACACTGTGCAGGAGTGGGGAACTTCAGGCCCATGGGACAAATTAGGCCTCCCAGACTTCCCCACATGGTCCCACTGCCTTCTCCATGCCCCATTTTTTCTGCCAACCACCAATCATTTGATAGTCTTCCTGTTTTTGTGCATGTTTTCCCCCATCCTAAAAAGCTAAAATGCCTTACCTAAGGCTTCTTTACTGGCAGTAAAAGCTTTACGCTACAGTATGCTGGTATGTATTGTGTTTTGGCCCTTGTTTCTTTTGACCCTCTTTACCAATGGAATGTAAAGGTAAAGGTTTCCCCTTGATGTTAAAGTCCAGTCATGCCTGACTCTAGGGGGCGGTGCTCATCTCCGTTTCCTAGCCGAGGCAGCCATTGTTTGTCCATAGACAGTCTCCGTGGTCATGTGGCCGGCATGACTAAACACCGAAGTGTACGGAACACTGTTACCTTCCCACCGAGGTGGTACCTTTTTATCTACTTGCATTTGGATGCTTTCGAACTGCAAGGTTGGCAGGAGCTGGGACGAAGCAACAGGAACTCACACCGTTGTGCAGATTTGAACCGGTGACCTTTCAGTCAACCAGCATAGCAGCACAGCAGTTTAAACCACTGCGCCACCTGCCAGCCTTGCAGTTCAAATGCAAGACAAATGCTGGCTCCCTCGACTAGGAAACGGAGTCAGGCATGACTGGACTTTAACATCAAGGGGAAGTCTTTACCTTTTACCTTTACCTTACCAGTGGAATGTGCTAAAGAGCATCTACAAAATTTGAATTTAGCCCATAGGTTGAAAAAGGTTTCCTGCCTTGCTAGGCCCTAGGGGTGTTTTGGCTCAGAGGCTTTTCTAGCCTTGCTAGTTGATGTTAGGAACTAAACCTAGACCTTCTGCATGCCAGGTAGGTGCTCCACATTGGCCTGTATTAATACTTTCCCTTAATTTGAAATCCCTAATCTGCTAGGATGTGTAATTTTCCAAAAGGTTTAAGAACCTGAATCTGTCATGTGAGCCAGTAGAAGGAGTACCTATGTTTTTCACAAATATGAGCTCATCATCATATATGAGTGGGTTCATCAAATATTGGGTATCCCTTGGTGGCCAGAGCAGGATGATGCCCCTCAGCCAAGAGTTGCAGTCTTGTCTCTAAGCTTGTGCTGCACCTCAAACACAAAGCAAGATCAGGAAGAAGCCAGCATCCTGCTGATGCTGTCCCTGGCTAGCTTGGAGATGGTGAAAGGATGTGGAGCAGGGGTCCTCAAACTTTTTCAACAGGGGGCCAGTTGAAAGGTGCTGGCAAGGGGGGGCGGGGATGCATGGCAAGGTGTCGGCTTGCTTCTCAGAGTCCAAAATGATCTCCCCATGAGCAAGCTGTCCAAAACCTCTGAGGCAGCCCAGATAAATGGGTATGGTGGGCTGGATCCGGTCCACGGACCATAGTTTGAGGACCCATGATGTGGAGAGATAATAAGCACTTTTTCTACCAATAAATGCCTTAACACTCAACAGGTTCAGACACAAGCATTTCTGCTTCCTGGCTTTAGGTTGCTGTCAAAGAGAGGAGGTGGAGGTTTGCTCTGGTTCTCCATCTGCAACCAGAAATGGTAGAGTTTAAACAAATTACAAATATGGTTGGGGAGTGGATGGGATCTTCCTGAGACAGTCATCATGGTAGGGAGGCAAGCGTGTTTGTTCAGCGCCATGTGCGATCAACGAAAAGAAGTTCACAATAATACTGCCATCATAGAGGAGCTTGTTAACAATTAAGATATTACCAAACATCTATATAACTCTGGCTTGCTGTGTGAACATGTGTGTGTGTTTAATCGTACTTGACCTGCTTCCCTTACTACATTTCTGTTGTAAGATGAAGATCACTGGAGGCAAATTATGCTATCTGCTGTTTATTTTTCTGTTTAATTACCGAGGAGGGCCTTTCCATGTATTAGGATTTTCTTCTTTTGTATCTATTCTAATTTTATGTCTCCCCCTCCCACTTTCTTTTTTTAAGATGCAAATGCTGGACAAATTCCCAACAGAAGGAGGACAGAAGGACCCTAAACAAAGGATCATCCCCTTTCTTCCAGGTTTGTAAGATGAACACCACAGCTGTCAAATGAACCTTGTGCTCCCCTCCACCTTGCGTACTACGTTGAAGTGGTGCTGGATCCGAGCGTTTTTCTGGGCTACGGAGAAGGACCAAGGTTCATAGAGATTTGTTTGAGCAGGGAATTTTAAAAATGGTTGGTGGGTGAATTCAGTATGAGGCTTGCTTACTTTGTTGAGAGGCATTCCACAGAGATGGGTTGAAAGGCATTACAGTGGTTTTTTTAATTATATTTTATTGTGAGTTTCACTAAATCAAAACAAAAGCAATTTAAAAAAATGCCATTCCTATTTTATGCAATGTTGAGGGGAGAGGAATACTTAGTCACTAACAATGAAACAAAGCAGGCCCAGCCGTCAGTATGCAAGAGGAGAGTCATCTGGGCAAGTAGTTGAAGAGTTAGGATGGTCTGTATTCCAATAAAAGCAAGGTTGCCCTTTTTATTTAAGTCTCAAAGACTAGCAAGCCTTGTTGACATTGGTCATCTACTCTGGTCTCTGAGACCCACCTCCCCTTTCCTACTTTTCTCTTGATTCTTCCATTTGGCTTTGTTCCATTCCTTAAACCAGCGGGCAAGGGGGGAAACCAGGGAAATGGCACACAGTTGGCCTTGCAGTATGTCAGCACAATGCTATGTAACACTGATAGAAGGGTAAATACTCCTTTTTAGAATGGATCTTTTCTGAACTACAGTACAAAACTTATAAAGTGACAGGAGCAGTTATCAGATCTGCTTCTTTGAGAATAATGACTTCTACTTTTACCTTCATCCGAGTTAAAGGCTTTTCATCTGGAATTTCAGGGTAAATGAAAAGAACTGAGTAGGTATATCAGTTCATTAAGAAGGATTTATATCTTTGTTTACTTGATACGATAGGTGTTCCAGCTCCTTGACAAAATTAGACAGGAATTTAAGTTTTTAGACAGATTACCTTTTTCTGATATACGTGTCACAATCACAGGGATGTATTGTCTTTTTGGTTTTTGATGTACAACTATCATGATTGCAAGTTTTGCTTGTGATTCCTTCTGTTGTTTCCTAAACTGCATAACCCATCTGCATGCACTAGATGGCATCTTGCCCATTTCTATTAAATATGCAATCTTAATCAAAGTATATTGATCCATAGTGAATGCATGTATTTTGGGTCAGTAAGGAATTAAGGCTTAGCTGTGCTCCATCCAGGCAAGGTTCTAGCTAATCTTCATTCCTACTGAATCGAGTTGCTGTTAAAGGTGTAGTATGAACTTAAATTCAGTATAGTCTTATATTTTAAAAAAGGTAAATAGCAGCATTCATCTTTTTAAAAATACATTTTAATGCAAAAATGTCCATGCTTACCTTTTAGTAGCATCTAACTTTACAATGATAAAACGTTTTATGTACTCAGAAAGGAACATTCCTAAGTCAGAATAGAGTTCCTGTAAACCAAGGCTTGGAAGCCTCTTTGAAGAAGCTCTTAGGTAGTGATGTGTGGGCCTGAAGTCAGAGGAGCCAAAGGCATAAGGGATACTGGCCCCTTGCCCAGTGCCAGTGTGTTTAAAGTTCTTCTGTATTGGTCTCTGTGTATCACACAGGGGTTTTGCACATGCACAGGGCCTGTTGTTGGGAGGAATTTCCCAGTGTCTGGTGGGAGCCCTGTCCCCTCTCCCCTTGGTCTATGAGGGAGGAACTTATAGCATCCCCCCCCCCAGTTCTTTTCCAAGTGGCAGAAGCATCTCAGCCTTTAGAATGGGGTAGGGGGGACTGCAAAAGCCAGGATCCACCTTAGAAAGGGCATGAGCTCAAAGGAAGGGGATGTCCATCTGGGGAACTTTGGGAGCTCAGTTGAAACTCCAGAAGGGATGGATTTGACCTGTCAGCCTAAGGTTCCCACCCATACCTTAGAAGAGTAGTGTGGGGTCCGGCATTTTTTAAAATTGTGTTTTACTTCTTTTTCAAGTTTAACACTATAAAATGGTCTCTGAAAAATTCTTGGAGAAGGAATTGTTGTATCCCATGCTGAAAATACTGCAGTCAAATACTACTAAATGTACCGAACATATGTTGTTAGACTAGCTGGTTGTCATAATAGGATAATTGGAAGTATGTTTCTTGTAGGCCTTCTCAACAGAGTGTGTGTGTGTGGGGGGGGATGGATATGTAAGAAACGTAGCCATTATTTGCAAGCAATACTGTTGCATTTTGTGAAGGTGTTGCTGCTTTTCTGCATTTGTTTGTCTCTTGTTTGCCAATACTTGATTGTTGCGGGTATGTTATACGTCTGAAATGTAATTGTGAATGCCTCAATGGCGGCTGTACACTAGTGTCTGGGACTAGTGCCTGGTGGTGAGATGCAGTTTTCTGCCCATGTCTCCCCCACCCCCCTCCCCCATTCTCTTCCCATGCCATTTTTAAGCTTATAATTTTAAAAGCATCAACAATAGTTACTGCCAGTTTTCCAGTGAAAAACTTCCCACTGTGTCACACCAAAAAGATCACCGATAGCCTTTTTAAGTGTGTATTGAAAAATGCAGAAAAAAAGTTTGTTTCCTGCATATGCTAACTCCTTTCCAACATGGATTTTCTGTCCCTACACTTGATTGTGGGGCCTCTTAAGCCTTGGATGGCGCTGATTATCCAGATCAGTTTTAATCTCACTTCTGACCTGAGATGCAAACAGCCATGGACATCCTGGTGGATGCCTTTGCCGGACAATGGTCAGGGGGAACAGTACCAAGTTATGGGTGTGGGCCCATTTTTCCTGCAAAAGAGACTTTTAGGGGTGTGGAAACAGATTCTGAGTCAGGTGAGGGTTAGAACTTGTAGCTGGGATGCTAAGACCTGTGGACCCAGAGATAAGCAGCATGGCAGTGGAAAGTGTCTCAGGTTCATGCATCATGGAAGTGCAAATTAAACCTGCTAATGAGGATCAGACAGCGCCAATTCCTTGTTCTGGTATCAGTGGACCAGCTAAGAAGCGTACAAATGATTGGCCTTGAGATAAAAGGAGCCACTTAAGAGACATCTGTGGGTAGATTGAATGTGGAAGGGAGAATGTCTATTTAGTTTGGAATCAACATCTTAGCAACAGGTTGCATATTAGCACTGTACCTATGCTTGTTTCTTTTGTAAGAAACTTATACAATAAAATACATTTGTATTTTTAAGCCAGTCTTAAGGTATGTACTACCTTAATAAAGCTTTTAATTGGAAGGCCATTGTCTTGGTCCGCTTGGAAGAAGGGGGAGAATTACAGCTTCAGCAGATACTCTGCTGGACCTCTTAAGTGTACTTTTATCCTGTTGGTGTGCTGTGCTGCTCTTCTGTACTTTGTCTTCAGAATGGGACTTGGAATCACAATGTTATTGTGGTTCGGTTCCCATTTGGCTGGGTTGACCCAAAAGGTAGTATTGTGGGTTTCTGCATTCCACCTTGTCCCCTTTACCTTCGTTAATTTCTGTGTGAAACCAGTGGGAAAATCATAAGGCATTGACTGAAAAGATAACTATAGACCTCTTCTCTGTGTGCTAGTCTCAAGGAGGCAATGAAGATCCTGAACAAGTGCCTGTAGCTTGGGGATGGATGAAGGCAAACAAGCAGATGTGGGAGCCCTGTAAGTTCAGAAGTCTGAAAGGAGTTGGGTTCCACTTTGTATGGAATTGAACATATCTTGAAAGTTCAAGTTGGGGTTCTCCAACCTTTGGGGTCAATATGTATGTTTGGAATTTTGAGAAAGATGCTCAAAAGTGGCTGCTCTGGGTGGGCTTGGCCATTCACAAAATGGCTTCCATAGAGGGCATGACCAGGCACAAAACATCAATTTCTTAAAAAGCAAACCAGTTGGGACAAAAAAAAAGCCAGGTAACTGAGCACAATGCAGAGATGGGGTCTGAACCCGAAATGCTAAATCACTTGTCCTAAACCCAACAGAAAATGCATTTCACAATAAGGAAACCTGTGCGATGCTTGGAGAGACATATAAAGGCAATTGCACACTCATACGCTGCACAACCCTCCCCCGCCAAGCAACCGCAAGTCACACCACAATCTAAAAACAATGCAAGGCACCCTCCTTCAAACCCCTCCTGGCAAAGCATGTGTCATACCAAAGCTAACACATGTGCCGTCTCATAGCACCTCACAGTGCCAATATGGAAATGAGTAGGAAGAAGGGAGGGGAAATACTACGAAGTTTGGAACTGAAATCATAGCATATTTTTCAAAGGGAGAAGCCCCATGTGAGGTGTTCTGAATTAGGATTTAGGTAAGACCAGTGAACTAGAACCCTCACCCCAAACCTTCCATTGTGTCACCTTTCCAGTATAGCATTATAGTGCTCCAACCATTTTTGTGCTGCTTAAAGTGAAAAGGTGTATTGGCCATAGATCTGGTTAAGGCTTTTGAAAGATTCAGTTTGCAGTTGAATGTTTGCGCAAACACAGGCATAATGGCAATTCACTAACCATCGTAGTTACATGCAGGAGGTGCATTCTGGTTTCCAGCTGTTCCCTGGATTGTGGTATCAGCAAAACAGGACTAGGCCTGGCATAAACACAGATAAAAAAGAGTGTGCTGTGCAACTTTTCATGCCAGCAGAGTGGGTTGGGAGGAGCATAGCATAGACCCAGCTGCCAGCTTCTAATACTTGAACAAACAGGAATTACAGTTTGGCTGCATTCTGTTTCTCAAGTGTCGTAACCCATATTCAGAAGGCAGAGGAAGGTTCACTTCCACAAAGGTTGCCGTCACTGGTGCTTGCTAAATGCCTTCCCTTTTCTTCCAGAAACTAAACTGAGAACTTTGTTGTTGGTGAAATGTTTTTTTAATATGTATAATTTTCAACAAAACCAAACATCAGAGAAAACCATTGAGAATACGAAACAAAGAATAGAACCACAAACATGTCTACAGAGAAAAGGAGGGAAACAAAACTGGAATGATGGCAAACTTCTTCTAAACTGGACTCAGATACGAAGCAAAATTTTACAAATGCTTGCATAACAACTTGGTTTGCATTTTAATCCAAGCTGGAGAAGTAGTACTACCTTCTCTGGCTGCCAAATGCTTTATGATACCAGGAGAAAGATCTTTCCAGGCTGAACAAAGCCATTGTCAGCCAGAGATTGAGGAAGATTTGGCAGATAAATATGAAGTGCACTAATAGTTTTGTCAGTGTGTATCTGGCTACCAAAGCAATGTCTAACCAGCTTGTGAGTCTCTGAAACTTTGTGCAGGTGCAGAAACTGAGGGTGAGACAAAGCTAGCTCACAACAGAGGACCATTTTGTCCTTCTAGCCCATTAAATCTCCCCCGTTCATCCAGTGGGGCAACCTCTATTGTTTCCCTTCCGAGATGCCTGGGAAATTTAAGAGAACAGGGAGGAACAGAAGAACTTGTGAATTCAGATGGCCTTCTGATTTTGCATTTTCTGAAGCAAGAAGGCTGCTTACAGTATCTCCTGGGGGCCAGACTGGATGTATCAACTGCAAATTGCTAAGCAGTTTTATAGATAAAGTGTGCTTGTCCATGCTCTATCTTTTCTGAATCCTTTTTTTCCTGCAGCCCTCTCACAATAGCATGCTAACACTTGAATTTCATTACCAGTCTGGGGATTTGGCTTCTGCTTTTTGTTTCAAATATGCTGCTTTCTGGGAAACCCTGATTGGTAACATTATACATTGTGGTTTCTGACGACTGAAAAATGTTTCCAGTTACCCTGTCCATCCAGCTGGCTCTAGCATTCTTCACAAACCCCTAGCACAGTCAGACTTGATAGGAAGTAAGGAGGGGCGGTTTGATTCAGTGCTGCAGACTTTTCTATCTAAAACAAATAGTCTTGGATATAGTTTGTGTTTTACAGCACCAGCCCAAAGAGTTCTTTCACATTTCCCCTTTGGTTTTTAAAATGAAATTTTAGTTGCCTTATGGGACTGTCTCTGTAAAGTTAGCAAAGACTTTGGTCTGGGTTACAAATGAGTTCCATTCCTGAGCACATCTGTAAGTTGAATTTGTATGTAAGGCAGGTCACATAAGTATGGGTTGTATTTAGCATGAGTAAGCCAAATATTTGTCTTAATATATGTGTGTATTTTACCTTTCTATGCATATGAAACACTTAAGAAACACTTCTGTATACGGATGGCCTCTCTCCTTTTGCTTCCTCTCTCTCTATGATGATGATGATGACAATTTTCTGCAGAAAGCTGTGGAAACTAGTTTGTGTTTGTTACTACAAACCATTTGTCTTCAATACAGATTTAAAAAATAATACACTTTATGGCAGTTTGTTAGTACAGATGTCTGTAACTTGGATGTTCATAACCCAGGGACTCTGTGTGTGTGTGTGTGTGTGTGTGTGTGTTCGTTCATACATTTTAAACTTGGAGAACATGTCACTATGACTAAAACACAGCTTGAACCCTCCAAGATGACATAAAAGAAGAGTTATACAGTTTTCGAAATGTTCAAGCAGCATTGTGAAATCCTCTGAGGATTGGGAATGGGTTGCAAGGGAAAGGTGGACACCTAGAAAAAAGATGAACAAACAAATGAGCTTCTCTAGTTTTGCTATCCCTAGGTCCTGCCAATGCTTTCAGGAAACAGTTTTTATAAACAGATGAGTCTTCTGAATGCTGTATATTCATGGTAATCCACTGATTCCCAGACAGAGAGAACTGTATGGAAAGAAAACTTTCCAGGTGAAGTTTTTAATTTTGGATGTGAAATTACTCTTGTGGCAGCTTGAACTCAAGACCTTAGCAGTATCCCAGGGAAGGAGCAAATTAAACAATATGAATTTATGTTAGATTGTTGTCTGAGTTCCGCCTCTTTCACAAGCTGTATGCTTGCGATGCAGTTAACATTGTTAGATCTCTGAACCTTTCCCATAAAACCTTGGCATCTTAGGATACAAATATTTTCCTCAAGCAGAGCCTCTGATACAATCCAAATGGCTCTTTGAGAACAGTGGAAATGATTGAGCTGCCATTGTCAGAATGAGGCACTCAGCTCTCACATTAAGCTTGCTTTTCACTGATAGTAATTCTATTTGGTGGGGTAGATCCAGAGGGTTTTCCTGCAAAGATAATCTGAATTCCAGTGGTGTGCTTCTGTTAGCATAAGGTGCTATGTGTGCTCTTGCCACATGACTTTGCATAACATCTCAAGGTGCATGTTTGTCTAGCGCTAACAGATTTCCTCTATTGACATATTATGTCAATATCAAACTCAGCATGTCCAAGATAACTAGTGATTTTGCTGCTCCTTGTTTCTGATAACAGTGATACGAATTGACATGGGTAGAAAGCCTAATAATAGCCAGTAGTGTTGTTCCCATATTGCAGATGGGGTGGGGCAAAGAGAAGGCTACCAAGTCCGTGCATGGCGGAGGTGAGTTTGGAGTTGTGGATGTCGTGGTTCACAGTCTGGTTTCTTAGCCAGTGTGACACGCTGTGTGTGTTGGTTTGAGGGAACAATCAGTGGGGCTGCTGGTGAGACCTTGGTCTTTTATTGTTTCTTGCTGTTTGGTGTCTATCCAAATTTCATGTTAGTTTGTTCGCCATATAGGGTTGTTAATCATTAACAACCCATAATTGAACCATGGTTGATCAACAGTCCATGATTCAACAAGAATCCACATTCAGCCCATACTCTGGGTTGTTACGTGTGAAACAGTCACTGTATGTGTGTCTGTACATTCTCTTTTGACATGTTTCATCCTATTTGATGTACCCCTAAGAGGTAATAAAATTCTGAAAGCTCTTGAAACATATACTGTAACTCAACACCTTTTATGCTGTGGCACCTTTTATACTGTTGTTATAGTTGTTTTAATATTTTAGTGTTTTAATAGGTTTTTAATGTGTTTTATTATGCTTAATATATTGTAAGCTGCCTAGGAAGGCCTTGGCAGTTATAGGCAGCCTATAAATATGTGTATAAAAAAAAAACCCATAATTTAGAAGCCCAGATATGGACTATTGTAGTGGCATATAAATGGTTTAAATAAATAAATAAATAAATAAATAGAGTTTAAAATGTGTATCCTGCATCTAATGTCTAAAATGACTCAGGAGAATTTTCATAATTGTGACAAATACTTTTTTCCAGTGTGACCCAATATATAATTCAAAGCATTAAAAGTCACATTAAAAGAATACAATAGGTGTTAAACATTATGGTGGAATCAGCTAATTTAGCCAGCTAAAAAAATTATGACATTGATGCCATATTTCAGGGACTGCCTAATTTACCATTTCTGAATAGCTGAATCAGTAAAGAGGGCATAAGTCAGTCGTATGTTATGTCACGAATATGAAAGAAAATTCTTGAAGTCTATGTGCCTGGAACCTGCATTGCCCTCTTTAGCCTGTAGGTGGCAGACTTCTCTGATCAGCTCATAGCTTTGAAGTCAATATACTGTGAAACCTAAAACAGGGAAGTAGTCAGAGGGGCAAAGCTATACAACTGCCCCTCCCCCATGCGGGAAACCCCCCACAATGCACTTGGTAGACTCCTCCCTTCAAGGACTTTGGAAATGTACCATAGCAGGGGCTGTGAATAAGCATACCAGCAGGCTTCACTGAGACAGGGGAGGCACAGTGTATACAACTCTGAAAGTAATCTTACCTGCGTAAGTTTAATGACTATTCTAAGCTGCGCAAAGGTGGGTCCATTCACTAATTCAGAATCTGTATGTGGGACATCAGTGGTCAACTTTGAAAAGGGAAGGTTGTGATTCTGATGAAAGGGCTTCTGATCTTTGAAATGCAAACTGCCCTGAGCCTTCAGGAATGGGTTGGATGTTTGGGTTTAGGTTGAACTCAGATCTATGGGTTATCTACAGGTTAGCTATGAACAACCCACAAAGGCAAGCTATGATTTGTTACTCTAGATTGTATAAAGCAAGGGTGGTTGTTGCCCATTATTCATGGGTTGTTTTGCCAGGCCACATAAGTAAACAAATTCAGCCATCCTCCATGCTGCAAACACATGTGGGATACAGCAAGGGAGTGGACAAAGGAGCAGGAACCAAACAACCCAGAAAATGAAAACAGAAAACAAAACCAACCTATGGCTTGATGGCCAAATCATAGATTAACTCTGGGAAAGGCTACAACACATGAATTAATTAAAGCAAGGGTTGTTGTTGTTAACATGTTATCCCATATATAAACAAAAGATGTTTTGAACCTTCTTCTCTAGAAGGCACAAAGCATTTCTACAATGTATGTTGCTGCTGGAGCTCCTATATCTACTGGTTAGACTGACAGCCAAGAAGTGGGCACAACTTCTGTGACTGATTGGCTGTTTGGTTTCCTGCGAACTCCGCTATTTAATATATTTATCATGTTAAAATATGGAATAATTTAGTACTGCCCTGCATGCTAAGAATTGATCAGGCTGTTCATAAGTCTGAAACATCCATTAAAGCTTATTTCTTGGAAATAAGAAACATTGATATTATAAAGCTCATGTAATGATTATTTTTTTACAAGCAACTGAACAAAACTATCTCTTAAAGCAAGTAAACTAATCTTGATCTTATCTCATATATAGCAGTGATATATATATGTGGCACCAATGCTGTTTAAACTGTCTACGATTTGAAAAATGTCTACAGGAAGCAGCATCAGCATGTCTGTCACCTGCTGAAAATATGAGAAAAAATATGGGAATAGTGTTCTACTTTCTGTGAGCCGTTGAAAAGCACTTGTGCTTTTATATTCTATTGTCTGCCACCTTAAAGATCACATAAGTTTTAAAGAATGCAATATCTCTGGATTAGAAAAAAAAGCCCCAATGTTCATAAACATTGTGGAAAAATGAACATGCATTACTGTGATTGCTTGTGCAAATGGCAAGAGAGATTAACTGGCCATTTACTTTGATTGCCTGCATGTTTTATGACCACATCAATAAGAAAGTGTGGGCTATAAATTGTCTTTTAACTCTGGTGGCTGAGAGAATCTCGGAAATAAGCCAATCCAATTGCTGTCTGACTGCTAAATATAGAAAGAAGCGGTGCTGACCCTAGTTACTGGAATATCTAGTTGCTATGGACTGGGAAAATAAAATGAAAATTGTGTTCAGATTTTGTCTGATATAAAAGCACATTTCAAATGGTGACCGCAGAGTCTGAACCAAAATTATTGTCAATAAAAGAAGTGTCTCCTTTCCCCTGATAATTAAATGTATTCCATTTAGGAAACATAAAGGAAGTAGCTAAAGTTTTCTTTGCAGGAATTGTTTGTGGTTGTTGACAGTTTGATTCAAATGCCTGTGATCTTTGCCTCAGAACTTCAAGTTGAGGGGTGCAGACTCCAAAAGGGTTGGAGAATTTGGAAGCAAAAAGTGCAGACCCCTTCTTCCTGCCATATTGTATCTTTGAATGGTCCCGTGTGCTTGTCATTCATGCAGTATGTGTGGGTCAGTATTCTCTCCCTCCCTCCCTGATATTCTGGACTGAATCACACATTTTGGGCAGGTACACGTGACACAGCAACCAATTGAAGTTTTTAACCAATTTTGGTCTGTTGCATCATCCGAACCTCATTGTGAAATCTGGCAAGCTGTCCTTGGTTCTGAGAAACTATGAACTGGAACAACAGTCTGTGCTATGGTTTTGTTTTGGTACTGAAATTGCTTGTTGTGCCTTCTGAACCAGAAAACACAACTCAGTGTGGTACCAAGGCCACCACCATAGAGCACCTGGGAAGAGTGGCCTGTTGCCACGCTTGCCAAGTGGACAGTCAAAGAACATCACTGACAGCTGCCATTTGACACAGCTGTCAAAGGCTTCCCCACACCTCCTGCCTCCTGCCCTAACAATCTTCTTTGGAACAGGAGAGGATGATCTAGTTAGTGCTAGGAGAAAAGCACCAGCACTCAGTCTAGGCCTCCACGGCTGCTCCTGCACGAGTAGGTGTGATGGGAATCCACTGGGTGGTGGGCCTTGTTGGAGCTGTGCACTGTAGTGGATTCCCCCACTGCTTCCTTTTCTTGCCCTGGCTTGCCAGAGAGGTGCCCCAACCTGCTTTGTGGGGGTAGCTTGGGAACATCTCTTTGGCAAGCCAGAGTGAGAAAGAGAGTACCAGTGCTGCCCCTCACTCATTGCTGCTGCCCAGCTGCTTCTTGTACCTACTGCTGTCTCATGAAGAGACGTGCGGGATCTTTCATCCTAGTGCATGGGAAGTGGTAGAGGGGGATTCCCTTGAGTGACGCTGCTCCTTTCCTCAACTCTGTGCAGTGGATTTTCCTCCCTTTTGCTTGAGCGTACATTGGCAACCCCTCCTGCTTGAGCAATCCCCCTGGAGCAGGAGGGGAGGGTGACTAACCAGCTCCTTGTCCTCTCAGCTGCACTTCAGGGCATGAGACTCCTTGACAGCCACAGCAAGTCCAGCTCATAATTGCAGCTATCCAGGCTAGCTGCAAGAAGTTAGCTGATCCTCATTCCTCCCTGCTGTGCCTCCTGGAAGACTGCCTGGAAGACTGAGAGGGAAGAAAATGGCTGATGGGAGGAGAGTCACCATGATGAGTCTGATGATCTTTCAGACACATCTGGGCAAAAAAGTACATATGGTGGAAACTCTGCAATATTGCTTTCTGTTGTGTGTGAACTCAACCTTAGAGTAAATTCTGAATGGTTCTGCGTGGCACTTCATGCCATAGAATTTAACTAAACAAGCAGAGTATCATAAATGGGATCTTTTAACAAAATGCTGCAGCCATGGACAGCTGTTCTTCAGAATTCCGGCTATGAACTGCCTTTCCCAGCTGTCCCCAAGTGTTGCTTGGGCACTTTAGGGTCCCTGGGAAAGGCTGTTACTAGTTAGCCCCTTGGATATTGTTCTTGCCAAGGGGCTCTCTGATTTTTTGACTTGATCATGGCTTATTTTATTGTCTGGGTTCAAACCACACAATGAGCCATAGTAGCTTTATTAAACCCTGCTACAAGCCGTGGCTAGTTAGGTTCTACCCATCTCCATCCCCAGTAAGGATTGTAATTTTCTCACCTTTAAAAAGTCTGCTGTGTAAAGGGAAGATTTTTTAATAACCTGCAAAAAAACAGCAAATTGGTCAAGAGAGGCACAAGATACACAGTGAAAGTCCAGTTCAGTAACAATAGCTAGAGAAAAAAATCTTCTACCAAAAATATTTCATCTACATCACTTTAAGGGCTTGAAAGTATGACCATAGTGCCTTCAGACAAAGCACAAAGTATTGTAAGTAATTATTTCAACAAGGACAATTAAAGTTGTCCTGGATGATGACGGTTTCTTCCATCCAGATGAATTTCCAACCAACAGTTATTTTCCTATTAGTTAACATTTAATTGTTAAACATTCTAGGCTAAAAATGACAAAATGTGTGTGGTAGGTTTATTTGGTCAAGTCATTATATTAACCACTGTGAGTTATTTTCGAAAGCTGTTCACTGACATCAATCCCTGGAAAATTTTTGGAGCAAATTATTTAAAAATTAGTTTGCAAGAACCTTGAAGAAAATGCAGTGATTAATAAAAGCGAACATGGATTTATCAAACTTAAATCCTGTTAGACTAAGTTAATCTAATTTTTTGACTGGGTGAGCTCCCAAACAGGCAGAGAAAACACTGTGGATATAATCTACCTTGACATTAGCAAAGCTTTCGATGTAGTGCTGGTAAGCAAATTAGCAAAAAGCAGACTAGATAAAAAAAACTTTTAGGTGGATCCAAAATTGGCTGCTAAATTAGACACAAAGTACTCATCAATGGCACCTTCTCAAACTGGAGGGAGGTAACTGGTGAGGTGCCACAGGGTTCAGTCTTGGGCCCAGTGCCCTTCAACATCTTTATTGTTAATTTAGATGAGGAATTATAAGGAAGATAATCAGATTTGCAGACAATACAAAGCTGGGTGGAACAGTGAACACCTTGGAGGATAGAATGAAGATCCAGGGCAAACTTGATGAACACTGGGCTGAAAGCAACAGAATGAGATTCAGTAAGGACAAGTGCCAATTCTCCCACCTCGGAAAAAGAAACCAAATATATCGATACAAGATGGGGAATATGTAGCTCAACAGAAGTGAAAAAGAAAAAGACCTTGGAGTAATTGTAGAAAACAGGCTAAATATGAGCCAACAACAGAAATGCTATTTGGGATGCATCAACAGAAGTATTACTTCCAAATTATGAAAACTAATAGTTCTCCTATACTCTTCACTAGTCAGCCTTACTTACCTGGAATACTGTGTCCAGTTCTGAGCGCCAAGATTTAAGAAAGATGCAGTAAAATTAGAAAGGGTCTAGAGGGGGGCAGCAACAATGATCCATTTGGAAACAATGCCCTATGAGGAGAGGCTGAGAGAACTGGGCATGTTCAGCCTTGAGAATAGAGGACTGAGGGGGGACATGATATCCCTCTATAAGTACCACAAAGGCTGTCGCTAAAAGGAAGGACAAAATCTCTTCTTGCAGATAGCAGAGTGTGGAAGATGGAATAATCAATTCAAATTGCAACAACCCAGATTCAGGCTAGATATCAGGAAAAGATTCCTCACTGTCAGAACAATACGACAGTGGAGCCATTTTCCTAGAGAGGTGGTGGGTTCTCCCACACTAGAGACATTCAAGGTGAAACTGGACAGTCATCCGAGTGGGATGGTGTAAATTGGTGTCCTGCAACAGCAGGGGATTGGATCTAATGGCCTTCATGGCCCCCGCTTGCCAATTAATGAGAGTATTCTACTTAATGAGTCTGTAATGTCAATCAATAAAAAAACCCTAGCTATTTCTGTAGCATTACAATCTGTTAAATAAGTGTGTCCTTTCCGCAGGGAGAAAGAGGCAAAATATTGCAGCTTCTAATACTATACCTTTTCCTTGTTGCTGGAAATAGTAGGCCCTTCTGTTACAGTATCTGGCATGAATACTTGAGTTTAATAACTGCTTCTAGCAGCCTGAAGACATGATAATTTTTTTACTAATTAGGTATATAATATTGATATAATAAGCTTTTATTACCAGATGATAAACTTCTTGTTTGGATCACAAAAAATGTGGGAAGGAGGCTGTTGATTGTCAGCTTAGGCAATGAATTGCAATAATCACTTAAGTTTTTCATGCTGGAGATGTGTGTCCTATAATTATATTTTCATAGCATCTGTTGGCTTCATCTAAACAGTATATGGTTTTCCTAGATAACTCTCTTCATCTGTGAGCCAACTACAATGAGCCCATCTGCAATTTAAATTTTGGTATGCTGACAAGGTGGCAAAACCAAAAATTCTGCTTTCCATCAATGGGTTCCTATTTTTTATTCATTCATCTCCTCCCTGTGTTTATAGCAAACAATATATGTGTCATCCTGGTTCCTTACTCAGAAAAGGCTTGGATTTCTGGCTAAAATTTGGTCTTGCTGGAGGACCACTTTGCCAGCAGAGTTGGATTGGAGAGTCAAGTCCTTGATTCTCATCTGCAGAACACCTGGAAGCTCCTGTTCGTGTACTCAAATCCTAGGTTGTCCCCAGGCACTCGGGTTTTGGAGCCCTGCTTTGCTAGGCTGGAACTGTACTGGGACGACAGGCAGAGAATTAATGTACTGTACAGGTGTTTTGCTCCTGCAGTTGTGTCTCCTCCCCTGTTTTTTCCTTTCTTTCTTTAATTGCATTTCCAAGAATGGGGAGGGAGGTTCTAGGAAAAGAGAATGAAATCCCCTTCTCTATCCCCGTGCACAGTAGCCTCAGTGTGGATCAGATCCTACATAGTTATTTTCAGAGTAAAGCAAAAAAGGGAACTGAATGCTATGTAATTAATGTAGCATATAGTTTGAGTAAGAAAAAGTAGGGATGCCAAAAGTCCATCCCTGTGACTTGCAGACATTCCAGTCATAAAGCCAATCTCTGCTTTGCCTGGATGCACTGTATGTTGGAAAGCAATGCAAAGATGAATGAGACAAGCTTTCTGAATAACTTTCAGCAAAGTCTCTAACAGTGTTAAGATGCATTCTCGTGAATGTGGCCCCTCTCTCTCCCTCTCTCTCTCTCTCTCTTTTAATAAACTGTGCGTGAACCCTGCACGTGCATGGAGCCTGTTTTCAGGAAGGTTTCACAGTGACGAGTGTTATGGCAGGACCCCCTAGAGGAGTTCCCCCTGAATCTGCCTTGGTTCTCCTTTGCCGTCCCCACACTTGGAAGATGAGGAAGGAGCGATGGCAGTGCACACTTAGCTGGTGCTTCAGTGCCCTGCTGAGTCTGCTTCTCTCCCCCACACCTTCCCTGCAGCAGTTGAGACCCTTGCTGGGGAAGGGGTCTTCCAGCTGGTGCCTCAGCTGCGGAGCTGGATTCACTTGGTCTGGGCTTTCCCCACCTGTGCAGTGTGAAGCAGTTTCTCCAACTGAGCTCCACCCATTATATTAGCTGGTGACCTGACTATGTCAGAGGCTGGTGTTGTCCAGCTCATGGAGGGGTCAGAGGAGGGAAGGCAGCCCTCAGTCCCCCCAACATTTCTTCATCATGACTGACATTGCTCTTTCTTGTTTCTTCTATTGCAGGCAAGATCCTCTTCCGCCGGAGTCACATCCGTGATGTTGCTATCAAGCGTCTTATACCCATTGATGAGTATTGTAAGGTGAGTGATATTTTCTTTCTAGTTTTGTGCTGTTCATAAAGATACAGGGTTGTTCTGTAGCTGATTCCAGTAAACATAGAAACAGAGTGAGTCAGAAGAGGCGTCCTGGGCCATCTAGTCTGACCCCCGGCTCCAGCCAGCTCTGCTCATGACATGCCCACCATGTGCATGTCCAGCCTATCCTTGAACACCCTCACCGATGGGGCCTCAACGACCTCTTGTGGAAGCCCATTCCACACCCTCGGGGTCCTGACTGTCAGGAAGTGCTTCCTGGCATCCAAATGGAACCTTCGCTCCCTGAGCTTTGTCTTCATATGTCTTACTAGCATATATTAATAGTGCCTTGTGCTAATGCATTTCTGTGTCAGCAGGAAATTCAGTAGCTCTGGTCCTGAAGGTCACTCACTGTGTAGACTACTTACAGAGTCATTTACTGAAATAGTGAGGTATTGTGGATGATTGCAAAGCAGCACACAAATGCTGAAGTATAAATTATTTTTACTGGTAGATTACCTTACTGTTATTATTTGCAAGCATCATGTAGGTAAGGAAATGACACAGTAATCCCTCCTCATCATCTGGTTTGGCCTCCGTTTTTGTTAAAGATAATCAGTCTCCTTTGTGAATTACTCCCCAGGGTTTGTAACCTGGAGGGGAAAATATACCTTACTTCCCTGTTGGAATAGTTTGCTTCAGATAGTGTACCAGCTGAAAATAATTTAGGATGCAGTTCAATTTACTGTCAGTAGTTCTATGTAGAAAGAAATAACAATCATGTGGCTGAGAAGTACATTTAAAGACTCTAGTAGCTTTCACATGGCCAGTTCAACATGTCTTTCTTGGTAGCCTTGAGCCCTTTGTAGGAAAAAGGCAGGCTATAAATCAGAAAATAAATAGATAGATAGATAGATAGATAGATAGATAGATAGATAGATAGAGGAGGGAATTCTAGCTAGAACATCTTGCATGGTTAAAATTTTGTAGTCTTTCAGGATTAACATGTTTAACTAGCCAACTATATTTTGTGACCATTTTGCTATATTCTTAAATGATGCTAAAATTGCAGTGATGGTGGCTTAAAAGCATGGGCTGGCAAAGGGACGTCCCAAATGTCAGAAGCTGTGAGATTATTCTATTGTTCAGTCCATTAAAAGGTTTTGTTACCAGTGCATAGATAAGTATGGTTTCTGCTGTTATGCTTGGCTTTTGAGAGGCAAAGTATGTATTGGACCCACTGATTCCATAATATAACCTTCAAAGGTTATTGACTCAGATTCTGACCCAGAGATAAGCCTTTTTTGAAGGCAGCCCCACACAGACGGTGTTACAGTAGTCCAACCAAGAGGTTACCAGAGTGTGGATTATTGTAGCTAAGCTCCATCTGTCCAGATAGGGCTGTAGTTGGCATATCAGCCTGAGCTGTTAAAAGGTTCTCTGTGCCACTGAGTCCCCTTTTGACTCAAGCGACAATTCTGGATCCAGGAGCACTCCCAAACTATGAACCTTGTATTTTAGGGGGAGTGGAATCCCGTCTCGAACAGGTTGACTATCTCCCAGTTCAGCAGGTGACCCACCCACCAACAGCACCTCCATCTTGTCTGGATTGAATCTTAGTTTATTGGCCCTTATCCAGTCCATTACTGAGCCCAGCTACTGGTACTGATTCAGAATGCTCATTCATGAAAGAGAGGTGGAGCTGACTGTCTAATTATACAGCATTGGGTTAAGAGGGTAGGCCAGTTGAGAAACACTGGATGTCCTGTGCAATTGAATCGTAAGCAGAATGATCCATCTTGAAAACGACATCACCTATTTTGGTTTGGAAGGGAGGGGGGATTCCGTTGAGAATCAACTTCATGTCATTCAGCTGCATTTCTCTAACTGACAAGTATTCTGAGTTTGCTGTTCACTTCTGCTATACTCTGTTTCTATATCACAAAGTCAGCCTAGCTCATTGGTCATTTTTAACATAGTCAAGGCTTTAGTTAAAAAGTAATTTTTCCTGGTCTGCTTGAAAGGAAAGGGCTTGTCCAGGCAGCAAGAAAAATGATGGGCTGCCTCGCTCAGCCAGTAGCATCCTTGTAACTTACTTGTGGCTACCTGGGACTGATCCAGGTGATCAATGTTGCTGCCTAGCTCTTTGGGGTTGGGGAGGAACTTTGGGAAGAAACTGATTGATTGATAAGACTTCTAGGACCTTTCGGGCAGGAGTGTGCATTTCAGAAGTTGCTGAACTCCAGGTCCCTTTAGCCCCAGCCAGCAGGACCAGTTGTTAGTGTTTCTGGAGGTTGTTGGCCAATGACGTCTGAAGGGCCACTGACATAAAGGGATATGCATCTATCTGATTCAGTTCAAGGCCTCAGCTACACTCAAGCTTCTGACAGCAAAGGATGAGGGCTTTTGATTTTGGCTCACTTAGACAACTCCCCAAATGACTTCTCCAAACTTAGTTTTCATAGTTAGAGCTGCTCTTCTGTTGTTCCTGCATGTATGAAAGTCAGAAATGCAGCTTTAGAAGTATTTATTTCAGGTTTTCTAATCTCTTTGTCACCATTCAGGATAGTAGACTTCCAACTGCATTTCAGCTTCCACATGATTCATGTGTCCTCTGTGAATTGTGTACCAGTGAGTGGATATTTGTCATTCTGCGGTCCAAGGCCTGTGCCCTCCTCACATTCTGCTTCATCTGCCTTTCCATTGCCTGTGTCTGTTGCTCACTATGTTCCCAGTCCCAAATATTTTAGGACTGTGTTTTCCCCTCTCTTTTGCTATATGCTATAGTGGTGGCATTTTAATTTAAAATGAAATTTTTAATTTAAAAATGAAAAGAAACTGGCAGTGTCCTGTAGAGATGACATCGATTATAATCTTGCCTAAAGCAAATTTTAATTTAAAAATGAAAAGAAACTGGCAGTGTCCTGTAGAGATGACATTGATTATAATGCTTGCCTAAAGCAATGTTTTTAGTGCATTAACTAGGAGGCAAGGGTAGGTATAGAATAGAATTGCCATGGAGTCTTTATGAGAGCAAGCCTCTTTCCTTCTTGTGGAAGCTTCTTGTAAGAAAAGCCAAAGTCATATTCCAACTAAGCAAAAAACAAGCAGAACCAAAACAAATCACAAACCATGGAGATTGCTGTGGTTTGTGGATATAGAGCAAATGCTGAACATTACAGGAATTAGTTATAACCACGTCCCCTTCAGAAGCTACGTAAGCAACAATTACTTCTCTGTTTTCCTTTACTAGGAAAGAGGAGGAATCATCATTTTCAAAGATAGCCTTAGAGTCTGTTTTAAAGGTTACATGAAGGCCAGTGTGAAATATTATTCCAGTCAGGCAATAGCATATTCAAAGAGTCCATGCTGAGATAATCACCTTGTAAGGAATGGCAGAATTAACTATTTAAATATATTCAGTGGCTGCTGGTGGCCACTGGGCCATTGGGGCTGGTGGGTAGAGAGTAGGGCAGCTCACAGCAGGCGTAGCCAAGGCAGCGACCCCTTGCACAGGAAGGGGAAGCAGAAGCAGATGAACTCCAAGAACATGCCAGCAAAACATACGAAGCACCACATACGCCTGCTGGCTGCTTTGGTCTCTGCTTTGCTGAACATGACTACACAGGACAGGCAGACAGAATTGCCTCCCTCGACACCTTGCCTGACATGGCTGTTGTGAGTGGCTTCTGCCGCTACATCTGCATCAAGAATTGCACAGTGATGGTGGAGGAAGAGGAGGAAAGGGTGCAGAGTCCTGCTACCCTTTTTGTGCATGTGTGATCTAGAAGGCAAGTGGTTGAAAAAGTGCACAGTGATGATGTGTCTGTCAAATAACTTTCCTTCATGGACCCTGACCTGGAGATTGTAGAAATGTGTTTGTTTGTGAGGGATCCACTGAAAATTAGATGGGAGGAGGGACACAGTTGAGGGTGCTGCCCCCATTCCTGAAAATCCTAGAAAAGTTGCAATTTCATCCTGAATATCCTACAGAATTTATTGTAGGATAAATTTATTCCTGAATATCCTACAAAAGTTGCAATTTGTGAATTCTAATGACTAAGTGTAATTCTGCAAATTCTAATGTAGTTGTAATTTAGACCAGTTCTCTCTTCATTTTCCTTTCGTAAAAAGATACTGCTGTAACTCAGAAATACTGTAATTAGAGAGAAAGAGAATTAGATATTATGTGCATGAAAATACTGTGTGTATAGGAGAAGATGAAGCTGCAGTTCTCTGTCAAGTTATTCAAGAGCAGTTGCTTCTCTTCATCAAGGTCCTTAAGAATGTTTGGTTCTGTATGGGTCAGACTTGCCTCCTTGGTTATTTAGGGGGCATAGCTTGAAAATAAGTGCCTTGCAGATGTATTCAAGCCCCCTTTGACTTTTCCACATTTTGTTGTATTAGAACCTGGAATGGAAATAGATTTAATTGGCATTGTTCCTACTTGATGTACACAATGTACTGAATGCTGTGAAGATGCCTGCATCTCAGCTCTAAGTCTCTTGTGGAGTGAAACTCTAGAGTTGCCCTGTGTTTGGCTCCATGCTTCTTGCCCTCACTACCAACCAGTTTCCCAGAACTTTCCAAGGAGAAGCATCCCCACAGCATGCTGTCTCTGTGCCTCACCCACAATTCCTTCCATCTCACCTGCAGACCTCTCCAAATCCTTCAGAATTACCATGGGTCTCTTGGTTGCTTCCCTGACTAATGCTGTCCTCACCTGGTAACTGAGTTTTGGTGGATCATCTTGCTAGGCAATGTTGTGGGTAACCTATATTCTTTCTATTTTGTAATAGTGGATTTAATGGTGCCTTGTCCCCCAAATAATGGCTTTTGATTGGTAGTGTCATCAGCCAAAGTACGGTCTCTTGTGAGGATATTGTATCATGGCATAATCAGTATGCCAGCTTGTTGATGGGCCTTCAGACAAGAAGGTAATCTTGTGCTAAATAGGAAAGCCTGCCTTCATTGTGATGCATAACCAGAGGATCTCTGGAGTTTCTTCTCTTCCCAGATGGGCTGGTGATCTGGGTGGAAGGCTGAGGAGAAGCAGTTTCTGCTGAGGAAGTTTCTTCTGTTTTGAGAATGAATTGTTTTTCAGAGATGATTTTGCTTACAAAAAACTTTGATTCCATAATTTTAGTCTTCAGACTCTTTAACCTGAATACCATTCTCAAACACAAAAAAGATGTAGTGGCTAAGAAACTGAATAAGCAAATTCTTGGTTTCAATTTCACCTCTGACATGATCTCACTAGTCAGCCTTATGCAAGCACCTCTCTTTCTTTCTGACCGGATTCACATAGCATGACAATGATTTGTGGGTTGGCACCCACAATGGGCTTTGGTATTGTGCAAAACCAGACTGATTCCCACAGGGTGAGTTGTTTCAGAGGAGGCCATCCTGACAGTCTAGAGCAGGGGTGTCCAAACTTTTTGCAAGGAGGGCCAGATTTGGTGAGGTGAAAATGTGTGGGGCTGACCATTCAGCCTGACATTCTTTGAACTATTAACATTAAATGCAAATGAACTATTTTATGAAAGACTAAACAAATAACTTAACTGCACTAATGTGAAGGGTGATACTGAGATCTCGACTGCATTATATAGGCCAGGTCTGTCTCAAAAACAGTGATTTTGATGTGCAAGATGTCACGCAGGTAAAAGTAACTTAGTCTCGTCCTCACGCGGTTCTTGTTAATGTTCATAACCGAGAATGTCTTCTCGCACAAGTATGTCGAACCAAACAAGCTCAGCATTTTCTTAGCAAATGTTCGAATCCCTTGGAACCTGTCTTTATCCAGCTGGCGGTAAAAGTTGACAAGAGGGAGCTATTGGTGCCAACTGTGTCACCTGACGTCACACTGCAGCTCAATGAGCTCCAGCTGCAGGTGGTCTGGAGCGTCATCAGGATCCACAGAGAAAAGAGTTGAAAAAAGCATGATCTCCTTTTCAATAGCTGCAAAATCCTGAAAGCGCTGTTGAAACTCCTCAGCCAGAGATGAGATGTCTGCTTCATACCTCCTTATTTGCACACTCATATTGTTCTGTGGAAAACTGGTCATTATTTCCTGCAGCGATGGGAAATGTGTGGTATTGGGCTGCGTTTGTGACAGGTGGCTTTGGAAAAGTAGCAGCTTGGTCCCAAAGGCTTTGATATGTGAATACAGTTGGCTTACCACTGCATTTTGCCCCTGAAGGCTCATGTTCAGCATGTTCAGATGTTGTATTATGTCAACTAAAAATCCAAAATCAGCCAGCCAAACAGGATCAGATAGCTCTGGCATCGGTTGTCCCTTTTTTTGCCAAGAATTGTCCAATTTCCTCCCTAAGAGAGTAGAAGCGCTGCAGTGCAGACCCCCGACTGAGCCATCTTACCTCATTGTGATACACAACATCTCCGTATTCAGCCTGGATGTCGAGTAGAAACTGTTGAAACTGGTGGTGGCACAGGGCTTTGGAGCAAATATAATTAATAACCTTCATCACCGGTTTCATAACATCATCATATTTCAGATGTTTGGCTCAGAAAACTTGTTGGTGAATAATACAGTGGAGTTTTATAGCTTTGCCTCCTTCTTCGCTGACTTTGTTACAGACTAGGGTTGATAATCCACTCGCCAGCCATGGCAGGTGCACCATCCGTAATAATCCCAGTGACTTTATTCCACAGTAGTTTCATGTCACCTACGGCGGAACAAACAGAAACAAATAAAACTGTTCCTCTTGTTTGGTCCTTAAGGCTCTGGAGGTCAAGTAGCTCTTCACTCACGTTCATGTCATTGTCCACTCCTCTCAAAAAAATCAATAACTGAGCGGTGTCAGATGCATCCGTGCTTTCATCGCAGGCTAACGAAAAAAAGTCAAACTCCACTCCTTTTGCCTCTAACTGTCTCTTAATATCAGATGAAACGTCTTCAATTCTCCATACCACAGTGTTACGAGCCAGGCAAACACTGGCAAACTCTTGCTTCTTCTCAGGACAAATTTTCTCCACCATTTTCATCACGCAGTCTTTAATAAATTCACCCTCAGTAAAAGGTTTGCAGTGCTTGGCAATCAGCGTTGCAACCTCGCAGCTCGCCTTTGTGGCATTTTCATTTGACTCACGGGCTCTTGTGAAAAAGCGCTGCTGTGCCGTTAAAGCAGCTTCCAGTTCCTTCAATTTTTCGCCGCGTTCGTTCCCAGTTAGCATGTTGTAGTTAGCATGTTTCGTCTGGTAGTGCCTCTTGATATTGAATTCCTTGAAAACAGCCACAGTCTCTTGGCAAATTAGGCAGACACAGTTGTTTCGTATTTCAGTGAGAAAATACTCCAAATTCCACTTGTCCTGGAAGTGGCGGCCCTCGCTGTCAACTTTCCTTTTTTTAGTTACAGTCGCCATTTTAGAAATGGGCACACAAGCCTTGTGTCACAAGGGTCACGTGGCGAGAGTGCTGACTCAGGTCTACTGCCATCTTCTGGTGAAATATAACCCCCAGCCTTGAAGGAGCAGGAGACAGCAGGGGACAGCTGCGGGAACCCCTGTGCGGTGAAGGGAAAAATGCTGGCCGGCGGGGATGAGTGACAGGCTGAGCCTGCGGGGAGAAGAGGCTGCGGGCCGCTCGAAATTTGAAAACGGGCTGCAATTGGCCCCCTGGCCGGACTTTGGACATGCCTGGTCTAGAGCTTGGAGGTGGTGTTGCAGGCTGTTGTATCATGTAAATCTGGGTGGCTGATCCCAGCATGGGTATCAGGGTAGGTATTAGGAATGGGCTAGCAATTCACTTTATGAGAACAGCACCGCTCCCTTATGTCAGGAGCTGAGGTTCCTCCTTCGTGCATTCAAAGTCACAGACCTTGTCCTTGCAAAGCGTTCTTTACTGGCCAAAAGCACAAAACACCCACAATGAATCTCTGAGCATGCCCAGAGCAGTTTGTTGAACCCAATCTCATATTTACCTTCAGGAACTCTCCTTATGAGCAAGCCTGGGCCAGGCCCCTTTGGGAGGGGCCTTCTGAAAATGAATATGCCTCCTCACTGCATGCTGATCCTCTATTGGGTCGTCCTCCTCTACTGTCAGGGCATCATGGGATCTAGAACTGGGGCCACCTCAGCTGAGAATTGCCCCTGTTCCAAGCCCCCTCCTGCTAATGGTACATCCTGACTGTTCCCAGAGACCGCTTGCCCACCTGAGGAGTCTGGACTTGAGATAAGCATCCCGCTTCTCTTGTCTCACTGTCTTGGAATGGTTCACATTCCCAGGTACCCCACTTCTCTCCCTCTTCTTCCTTTTCTGATTCTTCTGAATCCCAGCCAGCAGCCCTAGAGGATGTGCACCCAAAACAGCCATCTTTCCCACTGCTCACTAGCAAAGCTTTTCCAGACACCCAACCAGTGCCAGCCATTGCGCAAAGTGTCCAAGAGACTCTTGGGAATGTTTGGCAGCTATTTGCTGCCCTCCCTGCTATGAGCTGTGTTTGGCTTGCTGTGACTTCCTTGCAAAATTCCTGAGGGGCACCTTGGTGAAGTTATTAGTGGCCGGCAGATAATTTTTTTTTTAAATATATGCAAATAAGTTCTTTTTGAAATATTTATTTTAGCAATAAATAAAATAAAATACTTGTTTACACAACTAAAGGATCATTGTTTCAAGAATTTGGGCATTGATGTCTTAGCTGTGACAATGTCAAGCAGATATAAGCCTGGACATTGTGCCAAAGAGGCTGCAAACAGCTTCCATGCCACCTTTGTTTTGCTTTTCACAGCTATTAAAAGGCTGTTAAGAGAAAGGAATGGTACAAATTATCTTTGCTTATGAAAAGATGGGCTTTATGCCCCTTTGGTGGCAAGATCTTTCACTTTTTTAATGGTGTTGCATTAGTCAGGGTGGTTCATGCTTTGTACCTTTTACACAAAACTCTTGGTGCCCAAGGGGGGGTACAAAAATGTACCCTCTTTTTTCTTAGCAAAAGGGACTTCCATGACTAGCTGTCTGTACACTGGACCTGTTTAAAAGAGGGGTTTGATAGGAGAATGGGGTTTTATGACTGGGACATACACTGAAAACAAAAAAAGTGAAGTGCAGAAAAATCATAGTGTGCCAAAAATGCCATGCAATTGCAGCAGGGAGTTAGGAGAGAATTCTTTCCTGCTGCAGTGTCCTCCAGGATACCTGCAACACTACTTTTTTTTGTGGCGGGGGGGCAACAACCCATAGTGAGCCTAATCATCATTGGACACACCATAGGTTGTGAGCCACCCAGGGGTGCTGTGGCACAATTGGGTGGCATACAAATGTTTTAAATAAATAAGCAATCCACTGTGGCTCTTTCCCAGAGTGGGCTGGTGTGACATCTGACTGCGTCCCCCTCACTTTCTTCCCCAGCCCTTTACAATCAGGGATTGATAATGCAACAGTCCTCTGTAAGGAGTTCTTTAGTGGAAAGTAGTTGGTATATGCTTAAGCACAATCCAAAGGCTAAATGCTAACAGCTCTAGATTCTGGAAACACACATTGTCCATATAATTTTTCATAGTTCAGGAATTGGGAGATGAGTTATGCTACATTTCTCTGATCCCATCCACAAAATTTCCAGCAATAGACCATGAAACCTGTGTCATAATATTTCACCCAGTAATTGCAATAGCAGCCGCAATCACTAAAAGTATTGCGCTTTGAGTGTTTGGAAATATCTTTGGTAAAATCTTCAGATGAACAGGAGTGCTGTATTGAGGGAAGTTTGTGAAATATAAGCAATACAGCAGAAGCAAACATGCTTTTATTTTGCTTAATTCTGATTGTCTTGAAATTTGTTGATTTGCCAAAGCAATAGGACACTGCTATTAACTTTTTACATCTAAGCAGCATTTTAGAGTACTGATTTGCCTCTATTCAATCAAGAAAAAATATTCATAATTTGGAATTAAGGTTCCAGAACTACTTTTGCAAGTCTTTGGTTCTGAGCAGCAGCAGGACTGAACTGCCCACAGGCTAGACTAGGTGCAACCTATCTCCTATTTGCATCCTGAATGATTGTCACATCAGCTCTTAATTTTTCAATTGTTTGTGTGCTTTTATTTTTCAGGCTCTGATCCAGCTACCACCATACATCTCTCAGTGTGATGAAGTCCTTCAGTTCTTTGAGACAAGACCAGAAGACTTGAATCCCCCCAAAGAGTAAGTTGATTATAAGTAGCTTACACAGCTGCACTAGAAAGATTAAAATAAAGTCAATGAAAACTGTATTTTAATGCTCCTTTCCCAGTCGTGCATTTTGCTTTGAAAAGCAAAGCAGAAAAACCACATACATCAAGTTTGTGTTCCTCTAATATTCACTGTATGTAGAAAACAGGCACCACATAAAACTTAACAAAAAGAATAAATAAAACTAGTTCACCTTCACTCAGCACTGGTTAGGCAGCACTTAAGAATATTGTGTCCTGATCTGGGTGCCACAGTTTAAGAAAGATGCAGACAAGCTGGAAAGGGTTCAGAGGAGGGCAACAAGGATGATCCTGGGCTAGAAACAAAGTCCTATGAGGAGTGATTCAAAGAACTGGACATATTTACCCTGGAGAAGACAGAGGGGAGAGATGATAGCACTCTGCAAGTATTTGAAAGTTTGTCACAAAGAGGAAGGACAGGAGGATCTCTTCTTGATCATCCCAGAGTGCAGGGCACAGGATAATGGGCTCAAGTGACAGGAAGCCAGATTCCAGCTAGATATCGGGGAGGGGGGAGTTAATTTTCAAAGACATAATTATCAAAATAAGAGGTATTTTTCAAATCAAAACTAAGATTTAAGTAGCAACTTCGTAAAGACAAAAGATTGAGAGAAGATACTGTTATGTTCAACATGTGGAAATACATTAAAATCTTCAGGGAATACTTTGCTTTTCTTCAGAGGATTCTGTGGTTAGTATCCATTGCTGCCTGCCTGCTCCCGTAATCTGTTGCACTGTGGTTAATTAACAGATCTTGTACCTAATAGAAGAGGAACAGGTCAAGAGAAGCTTGCAGAAAAAGGGGAGCTCTGCTGGCATGTCCTGTTGCAGAAACAAGTGTTTCCATTAGTTTCTAGGATTGCTTTAGGAAGCATTGGCCTCCTGTTGTGTCAGCCATTGGTCCCATTGGTACAGCAGAAACAACAGGAGCAGAATGGCAGTATTGAATACTGCCCTATCTTCCATATGTGAAAAAAGAGAGACTAAATATTACAGAGAGGACATTACCACTTTGGAATCTAGCCTTTTGTTCTGTGGGGTCATTTCCATGTATCCATCATGCAGCTTATCTGTCCCTACCTAGCAAGTGGAAGGAGCATTCTTTCTTCATTGATTTGTCCTCACACATTTTAGCTGCTAAGACAGAAGGTCTTTATGGGTATAAAAGGATGATCTGAATCTGTGCTGTTCAGTGTCACTAGCTTCCTGAAGGGATAACAAATGCCATAGCTTTTCAGAAAGGAAGAGAAAGACCTAATATGTTTGTGCCATAAATGAATATATGAACAGGGCTTGCAGTACTGGGTAACTTACTGTGAACACACTTTCAAACTATATGGAAAGCTGACTATAGTATACCAACAGTCTTATTTTACTTGAACCAAAGTAAAAGGTAATACAGATACCAAGAAGGGGAAAGTGAATGGTAGGGGAGGTCTGACAATATTTGGTTTGCTGGTATGCTCATCTGCTGGCTCAGCTGTGGAGCTGTGTCGGATCCTGACTGTGGAATATGCTGTAAACTCACTCTCTTATATTAAGCTGCCTTCTCTGAAAGAAACTCTGCAATCCATTTAATTGGTCCTTATAATTCCTTGTGAGTTCATGCTGCTGCCAGGAGGAATTGAATCACTGACTTGAAATGGATATCCCTCCCTTGGTTTCTCAACAAAAACAGAGTGGTACATGAGCTTTGAAACTGGCTGTTGTCCCTTGTATCTCAGCTGCTGAACTGGTTTGTATGGCTCAATAACCTAAGACTTATCAGCCTTGCTTATTTCAGGCTGGTTTTCAGGACCCACCAGAGCATTTTAGTGTAGTTTGTTAACCGTGCATAAGCCCCCCCTAAGAACCCATGGCTTGCTGTTGAGCTGGTTCGCACCTAACAGAAAGCTCACCTTCCTCATGGGGCTTTTTGATGTGGCTGCCACCACAATTTTAAGTATTGAAACCAAAGGCAAGAAGAGTATAGCTTGTTTCTATGTGCAAACCAGGGCCATCTTAACGCATGGGCCTGATGGGCACTTGCCCGTGGGCCCCATACTAATCTGTGTATGTTAACCCTTGGAAAATTGGAAAACTTCCAAAATTAACAGTAGTTGTAGTTGTCGTAGGGGCCCCAGTACACTGCTTTGCCTGGGGCCCATAATGCTGTTAAGACGGCCCTGGTGCAAACCCAATGATAATGGGTGGTTAGCAACCCAAATGAAACTGTAAAACTATCCATTGATCCTGGGGGTCTTGCCAGCCACTACAGCCTAGTATTGTTGGTTTCACATGTAGGGACAACCTACAGCATAGCCTGGCTCTGACATGTATAGCCAAAAGGGTGGCTACCAGTGCACTGAGAAGCACTGTGGAGAAATTCACCCATGGTGGCTTCCCATTACATGCAAAGTGAGCCACTGGATTGTTCAGTGTGGTTTGATTTCCAAGTGGCATGTTGTGATGTGCTGACACAGATTGTTTTTTTCATCTTCAGAGAGTTTTGTACAAATTTATTTTTTCCCAGTTTCTGCAAGATTTCTAAAATAAAGCTAAAATAACTTTAGGTTTTAAAACAAATCCAGGAAATTTATGCAAATTTGCTGAAAGCAGAGTAACTACCCTGAAAGTAATCTGCTGAGGTTGTTCCATGAGATACTTGCTAAGAGCAGATGGGAGGACTGAGAAGGAAACAAGCCATGGGAAGCTGCGGAGTACCTGGTCCTTTGTCTGGAGAAATTCAGATTACTCCTGACAAATCAACTACCAATCCATCATAGCTTATTTTCAGGGTGGCTTATTGTGACATGCACACCAGTCCACTATTGTGAGAAATGAAGTGATGTTCTTTTTCATTGCTTGTTATTCATGCAGTTAGCATCTTACTGGGACATCAAGTTGTTACATGCCTTATGAAATCAGTCTTTTAATTATTTTGTCACCAACCCTTCATATTGCTTTTTATATGGCTGGCTTAATAACTTACTAGCAATATATTAGTGCCTAATAGCCTCAAATGCTTTTATTCCAGGATCAACCAAAAGCAAAAGGCACTTTTCTGTTGCCAAATGCTTGAGTAATTTATACTGACAAACAACAACCACACAGTTGTGTTTTCCATTCATAACAAAGAATGTCTGCAGTCAGTCCTTCCTTGCATGATGCAACTTTTGCCTTATGACTATGAGCTAGAAGCCCTCTTGTTAAGCATTTGGAGCATAAATATAAAGTATCAGTCATTATCTCACTGGAACATGCAATTACGCAAAGAAATGGATGGAGGAAATTGAAATTGAGAAAGACTTCCATTTTTAGGGGGATGAGAAGTTATTTGGTTCTCAGTGTCAGAACATAGAGTCCTTCAACACCCAGATTGTTGACAAAGAGTGATTTTCATTTAGTACAAGAAGGATTTATCCCTGCAGTTCCCTCCTTTATTGCTCTCATTTTCTTTATTTGTCTTAGTTTCTTCTCAGTAACTTGTTTAGATGGATGCAATACCACCACCTCCTATTAACTAATAACATATTGTGAGTCTGTGTTCCCATTGTTTTACCCATAGCTTTATTTTCCCAGCAATGCAGGATCCCTTTAGCAATTCATCAGATAATGCAATGGAAGATATGAGAAAAGCCAGTGTGGAGTAGAGATTAGAGTGTGGCATGTGACTAAGGAAATGTGGGTCACCATTTGGCTCTGATGCTTACTGGGCATTTTTAGTCCAGTCACTGACTCTTATCCTAACCTTCCTTACAGGGTTGTTGTGAGGATAGAATTGAGAGGAGGTACGTGTGAACCAACTTGATTTCTTGCAAGAGGAAAGAAACAGGATATAAATCTAAAAGCAGGACAGGATATAAATCTAAAAGCAGTAAATAAAACAGATTTGCAACTGTAATTCATTTAATATGGAGGAGGCTGTTGGGAGTTGTTTTTGTTCGAATTGTATTTCTTTATATCAAGGGAAGGAGGTCTAGGAACTGATTTCTAGGCCTTGGACTCCTCAAGCAGATGCACTCCTGTTGCCACAATACTTGCAGAATGAATTGGTGGCAATCAGCTATGGAAACCCTTAGCTGAGAATGGCTTTTAGTTTGAAGGCAAGCTTAATTAGGCACTTTTGAGTGACTGTAGCAGTTTGCAGCTGTGTTTCAGCTGCAAACCAATAATTTCTTTTGCCAAATTGTGGCAGTGCAGCAGCAGCAACAGCATGGACATACACAAGGCCATGGCGGGGGGGATGCGGAGCCCACCCTTGCTCTGTGTCTTAAGAGAGAGAAGTGGAGTTCTGGAGAGCCTGCTCAGACTTTGTTTTAATATGGGAGAGTCAGTCAGGGAGGGCTGCATGTGTCCCTGTTCCTCCCTCTGTACCATGGAGCTGGGCTGGAGATCCCATATGAAGATAAAGGTTTGCCTGCCTCGGCCCAGAGGGCTTTCTTGCTCTTGATTTACTGGCATCTGGTATCCGCCCCATCACGTTACTTGTGAGGACTGAATCTTCGGGCCTTCGTGAATTAATATTCCACTCTGTTCTCATGATTTTCTGTTCTGTTCTCTGTTCTTGATTTCTCATGGTCTGCATTTGCTATAGCCTTGGCCAAGACTCAGCTAGGATTTTTTCCCCACTGATTTTGCTCTTGTTTCATTCATTCCCTCGTAAGATTAATACCGCTCCAAAAGCCTATTAGTCCAGCTTTCTGACATGATGCTGCAGAGCGCTTGTCTAAGAATAAACCTTCACCAACACTACAAAAGCCCCTGCGATGACTGCTTTTTTGGTTTGCAATCAGCATCCCAGATGGGCTCACCATTTTGGATCAACCTGAAAGCTGAATGGAAATGAAGGTGAAACTGAAAAATCAATTTGGAAAAGATTTTTTAAATATTATTTTGTTTTGCAACAGATCATGATGTGTCCTTTTAATATCCCCTGGCTTATAAAATTATTCACTGCCTTGTGTTTTAAAAATCAGTAAATAAATATGAAAGTTGATAGAAGAGAAATGGAGAATCTTTGTTCAATGCACTTGTGTCTAAGGAGGTATGGCACATTAAAAGAAATCAAACAAAATCTTTTAATATTTATATAAAGGAAAATGAATTAAAAATAAAATATCCTTTTTCTTTGCTTGAAAGAACTTGTGTTCACATTAAAATTACATGAATTGGAGATTGAGCTATACACTTTTTTGAGGTGGGGAGTTTGAGCAGGATCACATATGCTAAAACTGAACCCAACTCAGTTGAATCATTTGGAGCCAAAGACAGCTCCATTGTTAGTGAGGGCCTTTAGTCCACTAGATAGGTTGCAGTTCTGATTGCCATTCATATAGAGTTTTCACTACAGAAGTAGAGGGATATATGGACATTTGTGTTGGCTTCCACAGAGTGTCATTCAAAGCCAGCTCTCAGTGTGCCTTTGGAAGTTTGTTGTACTATTCTGCATTATATGAACTTATAGTATTGCCCCTGACCTCAGATTCTTCTGAGACCTCCTGACACTTGGGAAAAGAGTTGCAGTATACAGATCATATTTTACTATCTTTGGAGTTGTAAGAAAGCCTTTTTATTATAGTTATAATTTTGTCTGAACCCTCTCTGTGTTAAAAGTCTCTGCTTTTCTTCTCTTCTTCTTAGCAGAGACATGCACCTTGTTTCCTGCCCCACAAGTCTTTCAGCAGCTATATCTCCATTCTTCTCCACTCTCCCATCTTCCTCTTGGTTTATTTTGCCCACTTATTGGTCAGGTTCATATATCACACTAATCTTCCCTGGCAATAAGCAATGGTGGGTTGTCTCTTGCACCCAACAGCTCTGTAGATTGTCTCCACCCTTAGTGTTCTAACCTTTTCTTTGCGTTGGTAAAATTTTTATATTGCTGAGTGAGCAGGCTGGATATGTTCATGCTAGAGTTCATAATGGTGTTAGATTGAGGTTTAATTTGTGCATCTTGATGTGAAGATAATCTTAACAGAGGAACTCTTCTTTTTGAGCCTTCCCCTTTAGTTCGGAAAAAAAATGGGGAAGAGGGACTTGCCATTCTAAGAATGGCTTGACAGATTCCTCATGTCTGCTGGCAGTAATCTGTGGCTGTGTCTCAAGGATGTCTGTGTTGTGTTTCATGGCCCAGCTGGAATGCTTCCGGGATATTTATTAGCTGGAATTCAATATGTTAATTAATAAAAGTCCTTGATGCTTCTCTGGAGGGGCTGGTCTGAATAATTTGCCCTGTACTGTGCTGTACTGTGTTGCTTAAAAGATACCCAGCCTACCAATCACAATATGAAACTCCCGATTAAATGACTTGTGTTGCTATGTCTGGGGCTTGGCTGGATGTCATAATTCACAGATGAGAAAAGCATATTTGGGACCTTGAAAGAGAGGCAGGTCTTGAAGTAATGCAAGGATGCTTTTTCATGAAGTAGCCCATATGTGGAAAGAGGGTGTACAGATTATCATGCTGAAAGTCAGATATTGCAATCATTCTCATAGTAGTAGTATAGTTAGTATAGTTACTGTATAGTAGTATACATTATACAGTAGTATAGTTGATGTATTAATGTAATATACTGTAGTTCTACTTTGACCAAAATGGGTTGTTCTTATTGTCTTGTTTATACAGTTACAGTATGATACCTTTAATATCCTTCTGGTCTTACCAGCTTTTTGGATAATATTTGCATCCATTCTCGGGGGTTCATTGCATTAGTCTGTTGTAGGAAAAAACAAAAATGAAAAAAGGGATTCCAGTGGAGCATATCTATAATTTGAGTCAGTGCAGTGTGGCTCACCGGGTGACTTTGGATCAGTCACCAACTCTCAGTCTAATCTACCTTCAGGGTTAGGATGTGAGGATAAGATTGAGAGGAAGAAGAGGATTATGTAAGCTGCTTTCCATTTCCTTCCTTTTTGAAGGAAAAAAAAAAGATGGGGGGAGAGGGAGGGAGGGAGGAGAGATGTAATCTGCAAAGCGGCCAGGGCCTTCATTGTAAGATAAATCTGAAGATAAGCAAATAACGATAGAGTCCCATGCCATTTATTGCATTGGTGGTTCATGCTAACAATTTTCAGAATTGTTATTCTGCAAAACAGCAGTTCCTTGTTTTAATTTTTTTCATCTGTAAACTCAGTACAAAGTACTCCTAAGAGGCTTAAGCACAAATATTGTTGGTGTAATAAATAGGCACAATTCTTTTTCATTGTACATTAAGATACTACAAAAGATAGGCTTGGATCAGGGTTTTTTAAATCACGATACATTTGATTAAAATCCCAGGATGTTTGTGATATCAACAGCAACTGTACAGTGAATGGCCACTTTTAATAATGCATATCACCAGCCCAACACATGAAAAGGATCATTCTCTTGACCTGTTTTTTTTTTCCCGACTAGACAGGAGGATGGTGATTTGGAACTGAGAGGTTTGACATTATCCTTTTTTCATGGTTAGATCACTTCCTCTTAATTTAGACTTTTGACTGCTCTTTCCCTCCACAAGGGTGGGGGACTCATTAGATTGGTCTTCTCCTGGAATTTGGTGGTTCCACTGGGTTCCTAGAAGGCTCTGGGGGCTTTCCTGGCTGATAGGATGGTCAAAGGCCAGGTCACTCTATGGGATACGGAGTATGGAAGTGACCTGGGCAGTTGAGATAATCGTACCTAAGCACCCTCTTCCCTTGTACAGTTCCTGCCACAAAGTTCCCCAGAATGCCCACAGGAGGATAGAGGGAGCAATGGGGGAGAACTCATTTGTCAGTCAGACATACCTTGGGTTGTTTCAGGAACAGTCCATGCTGCAAAACTTATTTGCAAGGTAGGCTGTTGTTTTGCGTGACCCTGCTCACTGCTTTTGTTGTGAAGAATTATCAACGGTACCCCTCTAGGGAAAAACAAACCTTGAAGAAAGGAGGGCGGATCTTCTGCAATGAACAGGGCAAGCATCCATTTCTGAGTTTAGGGATTCAGCTACTAACTGAGTTCAGCTAAGAACCTTGAACCTTCATTGCACAAGCAGTTATTAAAACAATCTGCTCTGCTCAACCAGAGAGCAGCAACAGACAGAACAGATTAGTCTCTTTTCTGGCTTCGTGCTCATTCCAGGAAACATGTCTTGCAGACAGCCATATATCATAGTCTTTCATGCCCCAGTAACATTAAAGAAGGCAGAGCTGTTGCTCTTAAAGGATCACTATAAATGTAACACACTGTGAATTATGCTGTGTAGGGGAGTGCAATAAAGATTTTTTTTCATTATCTGCAACTGCATCCCTTTCAAGATGGGAAGCAAGGGCTGTGATGGAATGTAGCTACCAAACATGTTTTGTAGCTTATCTTGCCCTTGGTTCCTTTCTATCGAGCTTCAGGATCATTGAGTAGGAAGCCTCTGGGAACTGTGCACTTTGATTACCCAGCAGCAGACCCAGGCTCTGCAATGGATGTTTGAAATTCAAACATCACCAGCATTTAGATTGCAAGATGCACACTGGGTTGACTTTGTATAATTGAGAATCATAGTTTACCTGTGCAATGGGTTAATTATGACACTGCATACCTATGAAAATATGTATTGGTTAATTGGCTTATCATAGGAAAACATGTCCTGATCCAAAAACCAACATGTCCTGTCATATTGGGGAATTAACAACACTTTCATGGTCCTTGTTTTAAATAGTGCAAAAGTAGAATATCTACAGAATATTAGGTGCAGTGGTATGAGAAAGAGAAAAGAAGCTTAGAGATACCGCTGATAGAAATGTAAACCTTCTGGAAATTGTGAAGCCATTGGAAAATGTAATTCGTAACTTTATTGCTTTAGGACAGCTTTTTCTAACCTTTTTCTAACCCTTGAAATGCTTTGGGCTTCAGCTCCCATCAGCACTAGGCAGCATGGCCACTGGGCAGGAATGCTGAAGAATTATATTCTAAAATACATGAAAGGCACCAGACTGTTTTAGGAACATAAACATATTATGTATACCTTTGATCCTAAAATTAGCATTAAGAATTTTAAAAAATAAACTCAGCAAATTTTTAATTACTGTATGACTAAACAATACTTTTAAGTATATTATACCACACACATAATAAGTTTAGGAGCAAAGCAAATTATATATTGTATAAATTTAGGTTCCTATTTTATGCCTGACCAAAAGGAACTTCATTAAGTAGTTCCTGGAATAACTGAATCTCCTGGGAAGACAGAAGAAAGAGAAAGAACTAGAGGAAGACTAATGTGCAGTATTTGTGCCTGTTTGTAAGGAACTTGGAAAAAAATTCCTGCTTGTGGCTTCTGAAGGAAAGGCTATTGAGATTTTATTTAGCCAAAAAAGATTCCTTTACTTATTCGGAACAGTGAATATCTGAATATAGAAGAGTTATTCTGCTTCATGAATCATTTCTATAAATAGAGATCTTAAGTTTCATTTCTTTTCAGAGGTTGTCTTTAGTGGTGGTATCAATCCCATGCCAATACCATAGGAACCAGGCCACTGGGTTTGTTGTAGACAGAGAGGGTTAATTCTAGTGGCCGCAGTTAAGTTGTATAGCTGAGACAGAAATTCCCAGTGATGACATCAAACTGGGAATGTAACTGAAAACTGTGGCAATGACTCCCATCTACTCAAGCCTCAAAGCGATTTTTTAAAAAAGAAAAGAAACTGGGGGATAACCCACTTGCTGTTCTTTTACATCTAGAGACAGTGGCAGGAGAACCTACATTGTTTCTTTACTTCTGCGTTTTAGATTATAACTGCATTAATTGACTTTTTCAGCATCTAAGCACAATATGCCCCAAAACACAAGATTATGTAAAACAAAATTCAGACTGCCAAAAATATATATTGCTTTGATATTAGGATATGGCAGTTCAATTCACATGTTGGGAACTGAGCATGATTTGGAGCATCCCTAAATGTCTGCCTATATTAGATCTATAATTTTAATAAGGAATAAATAATTAGTTTAATGGAAGAAATAGCCATTTTTGGAATATTACAAAGAGAAAGATTTCCTGCCCTGGGATGGCTTCACTATTTCCAGAAATTTTTACATCCCTACTTTTCCCATAAAAGTTTTATTACATGGTTTTTGGAAATCATGTGGGGAGAGTAAAAGTTGAGTAGCAACACACAAATACCTTGTCTTACATATTTTATTCATCATTCTAAAGGAAAAGATCCAAAGCTATTCAATTTTTCCAGTTTTTCAGGAAAAAAATAGAAATGCCTGAAGAAAAAACTGTTCCCCTCTCCCCACAGGTTTTCACACATCCGTTCATCATCCTTTTGCATCATTCACAGGCTATTTCCCCTTTAAAAGAAATACATTTTGACCAATACAGTTATGTATATAATTCATCAGAGCATGCACACAGCATCTGATCCTCAGTAGTGATCTGCTACTGTCTCTTTCTAAACACTTCGAATTAAGGAGCAGGGTTTCCTGCCTGAGTGATTAAAAGGCCCTTACACAGGCCTAAGCCCTAGCAACTCGGTCTCTCAGAACTATGCCATTTTCTCATATCTCTTGAGGGGATTCTAAAGGAAGCACTCAACGTGTGTTGAGTAGAGGTTTATTAGTTTTGATTCCATAAAAACCTTTCATGCTTATAGGAACACTTTTTTGCTGTGTTGGTTCTCCATATCTATCTGTTTTTCACCACACACCAGCTATAACTGTTGGGACATTCACTATATAACTGAAAGCATTATCAGTTCCTCCAACAGCCAGTATCTAAGATCTTTAGAATTTTAAAGATTAAAATGAGTTTCCTGGATTGAGCCTGGAATACCATTGATCGATAACTGGTAGAGACCTTGCACCAGTTGAAGTCTCCTGGGATTGTCTGTTGGTAGTTCCATATAGAATGCAGTTCATTAGTCTAAATGTAATGTAGTCAAGGTATGGATAACTGTTGCCTGATCAGACTAACTTGGGAACAGTCACAGCTCACTTTTAATTGTAGTTGCACAAGTGCGCTGCTCACCACCACGGCCTCTTAAAGATCCAGGGGCAACGTAGACTCCAGAAACACGCTCAGGCTTTCCAGAACAGGTTGTATCCTAATCCCTGAGACTGAGTTTCTGCTCACCAACAGCACTATATTTAGTGGATTTAATTCAGCTTGTTCACCCTCATCTAGCTCATTATCAAGATCAGGCACCAGTCTAAGGGTGTTGATAGCTTCCTTTGAATTAGGTGAAGAGCAATACAGCTGAGTGTCATCTGCATGTTGGTGGCATCTCACCCCAGAGCTCTGCATCGCCTCTCCCAGCTGTCCCATGTAGATGTTAAGTTTATTCATTTTGTATGGCATAGCGGAATAAAGCATCATTGCATAAAAATTCAGAAACCAGTATATAATGTGTGTAAAATGCAAAACGGTAAAACAATAAATTAAAAACGTGCAATATGAAGAATGGGAAAGATTGTAAATAAAAATAGATTATCTATGAGCAGCTCCTAGAGTGGCTAGACCTATGGCAGGATATCTAGATCATTTACCCATTGAACAGCAGTACCTTCAAGATGATGTAACTCTTGCCAGGGTACCAGGAAACCACCTAAGGGGACATTCCATCATGATGTGATATAGAGTTCATGGGACACTCCTGCAGTCGCAACTAGGATTATTGACCAGCCCCCATTTATGTTGCCAGTATTGGCATCTGCATGATAAGGTTTGAATCCAGTTAAGCGCTGTCCCATTTTTCCTTGAGAGATCAAAGCCATAAGGGCATTGTGCTAGATCAAACACAAAATTAAACCGATCTGGATTTGAAATTGCCCACTCCTGGTGCTATGCTGCCTCAGTGTCACAGTCTTCTCTTACTAGTTGTTGTCCAAGTTTCCATGGCAGATTCCAAGGTCTAAGTCTGAATATTTGATCGCAGCACTTCTTGCATATAGGAAATAATCAATTTACCTGGCTCACACAATTTTAGAACGATATCCAGTGCACAGGGAGACTGCCAACAATCTTTAAAAGAACAAAAATTGTTGTCATCTTAAACCCTGGTAAAGAGGGGAAATCTGTGGAGGACTTTAGATCTGTAGCGCTTTTAAGCATTTCTTATACACTGTTGGAGAGACTCATTTTAAACAGAATTAAACCTTTGGTTGAGGACCATGTATGTTAAATATGCTAAATAATTAAATAGATCTTAAATAACTTTGTGGATGGGCAGAACCCTATAGGGCACCATAGACCTCAGCATAACTTTCACAGTCAATATAACCAAGGAGATGTGCTGGATCAGTCCAAGATTCCATCCAGCCTATCATTCAGTTCTACTGTTTTAAGTATGTGCTGTGTTAAGGAACACTTCCTCTTGTCTCTTACAAAGCTCCCAACAATCTATTTCATGGGATGACTTCAAAATCTAGTATTATTGAAGGAGGAGGGGGAAAAAACCTCAACCTCTCATCGGCATGTCATGAGTGGAGCCGGTTGGAGTCAGGGGTCAGACTTGATGGCCCGGGAGACCCTTTTGACTTGCTCTGTTTCTATGTTTCTCTCCACTTTCTCCACACCAAGCAAAATGTTGTACTTTCCTTGCTTGTCTTTTCTCCAGGTTTAACCATCATAGATGTTGTACCCTTTCGTCATTAGGGAGATATTTAGTCCCTCGATCATGTTAATGGTCTTTGCTACCACCTTCTGGACATAAGCTGACGCAAATGACTGGGAACTTGTGAGACAGCACCTCCAAGCCCCAGACTAGTTCAGAACGCCAGGAAGGTGTTGTTCACTTACATCCTCCTTGTGGGACCCTGTGGGCAGCTGATTTTTCACCATGTGAACAGAACGCTGGACTAGATGGACCCTTGGTCTCATCCAACAGGCAGCTCTTATGTTCTTAAGGCTCCTCTATGCATTCATCTCATCTCTATGCATTCACACATATGGTCTCTACATGCATATGTGGAGCTCATTTGGGGAGATTCCAAAGCCGATCCATTAATATTGGCCAGGAAACCAACCCTTGGGGATGCCCAGCATGCATGAAGGGCCTCCTGTCAGCACCTCAGTTCTTCCTCGACCACCATCATGAGTGCATCAGGAAATTCTTCCCCTACTTACTTACCTTATCTTGGTGTTGCATCTTCAATCCTCTCATTCTTCCAATTTCTTCTTTATTTTTCTCCTCTACTTCTACCAAAAAATAAAAAAACCCAAAATATTACTTAGCCCACTTTCCCCACTTTTATCCACTTTCCCTGACCTCACCTTTCTGCCTCCCATTCAAGACAATGATGCTCAAGCCTCTGATTCATGACTGTGCAAAATGCAGCAGCAAATGCCTGCCTACCAATGGCCACTAGCTGTGCCTGTTTTGCCTGAGAGAGACTCACGTCATTGATGCCTCCTGCCACTGCCAGGCATTTACTAAACAAGCCAGGGTACATCATGCTGACCGCCTTGAAATGGAACTCTGGAGCAGAGCCCTCCATGTGGACAGCTCCTCTCAGTCAACCACCTCAGGAACAGGAGCCTCTGCACCCTCAGCAGAACTTCCAGCTGCCCTGGAGAAAGGGTACTCTACTAAGAGGGGGGGATGTCAAGAAATTGGCAAAGAAAAATAAATCTTCAGAAAGCCCCAGTCTGACTGAAGGGCAAGATGGTGGCAAGTGAGTAAAAATTGCTGCAACATCCTATTGGCCTCCCACATCCCAAAGACACGGTACCAGAACCTGAACCACTGAGACACTCCTCTCTGGTGTTGCAACTGGCACAGGAGCTCCCAATCCATCCACTGCAACAGTCCGAGTACCTTGTTCTTGGAAGGCGAGATCCAAGAATTGTCGTCTCCGGCTTGCCAAGAAACTGAATCCACCTTGAGAATAAGGTGTGACCCTGCCATTGTTGTTCGAAAGTGTGCACCAAACTGCCAAGCCTGACAGACTTTGATACTGGTCTCACTCCTGCATCATTGATTGGTTGACACCTCCCTACAGATGGGATCATGCAGCCACCTTCTACAGAGAATGTTGCACATCTTTTGAGCAGCCACATTGGAGCCGTGTCGGATCCAATTGATTCCCCACCCACACCAGTTCTGATCCCAGGACCATCATGCTAGGGAAATGGCAACCGGTGTTCTCCACCATCCCAAATGTGACCATTGCGAACGCAGTCACCCAAACATCAGCATACAACTTTTGCTGAACCCATGGAATTGGGCCCCAAACCCTGTATCTCAGGCTCAGAACCTTCTTCCTTGAACCAGTGGTCTGACCATCCATTTGGCCCATCCTGATCTCCATGAGATCTTTCCCACACTTCCAAGGACCCCAGACAATTTTCTAAACAGGTCCTTCACATGGCCTATAGCTTAGGGCCCAATCCTTGCCAGGACCCAGGCAAAGCAAAAGACCCTGTCCTCGAGGTAGTCTATGCAGAAACCACCAGTTCTGTCACCATATCCTTCTACCGACCCTGCTCAACATGGTACACCAGAAGTGGAAATAACCTGCCTCTGTGCATCCCCCTCCTAGAAGGCTGGAAAATATGTACTGGGTACAAGAAAGGGACACAGTGTTCCTGTTTCAACACCTACACCCCAAATCTGTCATTGTGGAGTCCTTTCAAGGGCTCTTGAGAAGAGAACACTCCATTTCAGCTGAGGGAAGGCAAACACCTCGATACAGTTGGTCACAGCTTCTGTTCATCTGCTGCACTTTCATGGCCAGATATTACCTAATGCTGTGGGACAGGGTGCCCTCGCTGTGATCATCCCTCCCTTAAGAAGCCCAGAACCTGGGCAACGAAATCAGCCACTCACCTTGCTCAGCAGGCGATTCATATAACCAGCCATCAGGCAGAATGCAGTGCCAAGAGCATGGCAGGAGCGCTAGGTCTCAGTTGTGTCAACTGACTGCTCCTCCAGACTATGGAGGCAAAAGCCAGAATTGAGCATATGCCTTTCAATGGTACTGGCCTCTTCAATGAAGTAATGGATGACCACATATACTCCATTCAAAAGGCCAGGAACACCACATGCTCCATGAGACTGAAGGTGTTTGCTACCACTTACAAGGATCATAGGACTGAGAAGGAAGTTATTAAACAATGGAGGGGGATATATGCTGTTCACCTGGAAATATGTTTAGATGTACCTTCTGTCCTCCCCATTAAATAGCATTTAATTAAATACTTGGAGAGAAATGGCAGGCTGACGTTTGGAATTGCTTCCTGCAGCTATTTTGAATGCTTAGAACACTATCAGGAAATCTGAATGAGAAAACCAGAATAGCTGTGCCCAGAGAAAGAGTTTAGCAGACACGTTTAAAAGGTCCTTCTTTAAGGATACTATAAACCGGACTGCACCAATGCAAAACCTGCAGAAAGTATTTACTCATCTAAGTCTTCATGCAACTGGTGTTCTGTTGAAACAACTGTGATCACACACTGACCAATATATATGCATCCTTTCTTCAGGGTACCACGCAGGCTAGTGCATACTTAAATATCCTGCCCGAAATGTAGGACGCCAATGCATTATGACCTTTTTATGTATGGCCACCATCAACTAAAGTTGGTTAGCGTAGTCGAGTTTAAAGCATTTGACTAGTAATAGCAAAGAACTTCAAGGTGGAAACACTGGAAATTGTAGGGTATTTTTCTGTCTAAACATTCATAGGATTGCAGTTTTAGTCATTTTCAAAGCAGTGCAATCTGAACTAAACGTTTTCTTTGTCAATAATAGAAATTTAATTGTATTCCTCAGGTTGCATTTATTCTGCATATATAAAAACCTCCTTAATGAGAGAGACTGTCGGATGTAGCTTTTGCAGACTGCAGATTTCAGTCACAGACCTCTTTTGTCCTTTTATGGACAATGCTTCTCTTTTCTTGAGAAATACTCTCCAAACATCCTGGGGTGCCCAAAGAAGCTCAAAGGAGGTACCAGCCTGTCTGCACTGAGTAAACTTTGAAAATCCCCAGGCATCAGCCAGGCTTGGCTGGAATAATGAAACAAGGAAGTAACTTTCCTCCTTTTTTAAAGCACTGCCTCTGTGGTTGCCCCACTCCTTTCTCTGCATATCCTATTTTTCTGAACATAATTAGATACATGGGAAAACACTGGTTCTGTTTCAAGGTTTTCCCATTTTGGGTAAATTGCTGGGATTTGTAATTCCTTTATGGCAGCCCGTCAGCAAGAGTGCATTCTCAGATTCCCCCCCCGCACCCCCCCCGCTGCTATCCCCATTGAAACGTTCCCTAAAACATTCAAATTCATGCAATGTCCTCCTGTGCTTCCATCACTCATTAGCCCTTCTCAGGGGTCTTTATGGACTCATTCCATATCGCCTTCTCCAGCTGCTGAGTGGGATGCTAGGCAGAGATGAGGAAACTGCAGACTTCTGCAAGCTTATTACTGTTTCCTGTCTTGTCTGAGTTCTTGTTCTCGGAGGTGTATCTGCTCAGGCCAGGAAGGTCCCAGAAACAAAGTAAAAGTACAGTCTTGTTTCCCCCTTCTCATTCAGATAGGGGGATGCAGTGGAACAGAGATGGAGGGTAATGTGCCACAGTTGATACATTTAGCAGGGAAGGGATACAAAAGCACCAGCACTGAAGGCTTTGCAGATGTGTGCTAGACTAGAACTGCTTGAATTTCCATCAGATTAGCTCCCTCTTACTGGCTAACAAAGAGAAAAGACTAAAGGCTGATGCGGTCAGGACTTTTCTTGTGCCTCTGCTAGTAGCCTGGTTCATGAAATACTGATGCAAACTAGACACAATGTTGTTGCTACTTTGCATTTATATCCTGTCTTTTTTCCCCTTGTGAGGAAAAAAGTTCTCTATGGTGACTTTTCTAATGCCATTTTATCTTCTCAACAACAACCCTCTGAGGTAGGCTAGGCTGATCCGAAGTCATCCAGTGAGCTTCATCTCTGAGCGTGCACTAGAACCCGGATCTCTTGGGTCCCAAGTTGAACATTCTAACCACCACATCAGCTCCCTAAGCACATGTTGAACTGTGGATCCTGATGTGCACAAGCATTGGGCTCACATGACCCCTCTTCTTGGTTCTCAGCAAACATAATTTGTCATTTCAATTGAACCTGGCAATCCGTGTTTTGCAGAAACCTTAGTTTGCTTGTGTACCATAATTGTGAAGTAATTGTTTGCCAATATTATCTAACTTAGATACCTAGAGAATCCCAAAAACCTAGGACATTTACTTAAGTCCATGTGCCTGCTTGGATTACTCTTTGATCCCTATGCCCATTAGCTTTGGTTTCTGGGTCCACTTCATCTGCTTTTTACACTTTGTGTTTGACATTTAAGGAAAGAGAATTATGTTCTGTGAACTGGTATAATGTCACATTTTGTGCTGTTTGGTGCAAAAAACATGAAGTCTTGAACTTGCCATTATATCTTACCTTTACTAGATAAATCCCACTTCTTCCTATCAACTGGCATATAGAGGCACATTACCCCTGATGCCGGAAGCAATACATAGCCATCATGACTAGCAGTAATTGATAGCCTCCCTCATCCCAGCATGTTTTTTTCAATTGATAGCATAATTTGAATTGGTTTACATGTGCTGGTCCAGTTTTGCAAAATTCAGTGTATAATAAATAGTTGATAATAAACCCAAGCAGTTTGTATCAAAATTATAAGCTATCTCATGGCATTTTGCTTGTGTGAAATGGCTGTGATTATCCTGTAAAATTCTTGTGCATCGTGTGTGTGCATGCATATGCGTGTGTGCGTACACACAGGTGCATGTACATACATCAGGTTCATGGTATACTTGTGTATTAAATTAAAAGATGCCGGTTGAACGAAAGGCTGCTCTCTTTGTCATGGTTTTCTTTCCCTGTAACAGTGAGGTGATTCAGGGACAAATATTATATTTGTAGGAATTTTGGTGTTTTAAATGTTGGTAAACTCATAACTGGGACTTGGTGAGTAGAGAAGGAGAATATCTGATATAAGTCCCCTTACAGGAGGAATAATACATTCATGTTTTTGGCATATGCATTTTCTCACAGATAATGGATAAAGATCAACATTTTTCTGTGATTAAAGTTACATGAAGTGATGATGTGTTACTGAACTTAAGGTGCAATCTGATGCATGTTTGTACAGAAAAAAGACCTACAAAGCCCTAGAAAATCCTACAAAACGTTCCACATTTCCAAGCAATGCTTGGGAGGTCTAAGATTTACTGCTGTTTAAATATGCACAGGATTCCACCCTTGATGGTATTCCTTTGAAGTAGCTCAATAGGCAACACCTTCGGAAAGTCACATCCAAAACATAGAGTTTGTAAAGGGGAAAACAGATGACAACATAACTAGATATTGCCTGTGTTTTCCCTGCAACTACTGACCTCAACTCAAGTTAAAGGTAAACTCAGAGAGAATGGACAGAGTCTGTTGCAGGTTTGAGGAGGTCAAAATGTCCTCTGGTGGACCCATTCTTTCTCCATTTGTTGGCTCCACTAGACTATTTGATGAAGGTGGAGGACAGCAGGGATAGCGGCAATGCTCTGAAAGCTGTCAGGCAGCTGAAACTAATAATTTCCCATCGTTCTTCCAATAGCTGTGAAGCTGTGGGGGCCTTGTGGGAAACTCAGATGGCAGCTAAGCCCAGCTGCTCACTGTGCATTGGAACTCTGGCCCAGAGCTTTTTAAAGGGGAAAGACAGGATGCTAGCATTGGCAGTGGGTCCTACTGGAATCATGGGGCCCCAACAGTTACCCAAGGGTCCCAGGTATTGCTATCACCCTTAAGAATGAGTATTTTCCCTGTTGGACCAACTTTCAAGAAATGCTTGTGGCTGGCCCTCACCTCTGTACTGCTGCCACCTTAATTCTCCTTTACCTCTTACCTTCATATATGCCAACAGTTTTTTTTTAAATTAAGGCAACCTGTGCTGCCTACAGGTTAATCTCAAGATCAACAGCTTCCAGAAAATACAAGAAATCTTTTTTTAATGCCTGCATTGTATGGATGTGAGTAGTGGACATTTGCAGGCAAGCAAAGGAACATGCTTATGAGGTAGCAATAAAGGACACGGGTGAGAGTTTCTGAGTTTCACACATTGCAAGCTTTGTATAGAGTCGAAGGAAAGGTAAGATTGTCTTTGAAAAGATGAATTTGTCTCCATTCTTCTATTGTCAGGCTAGTGGCATACGGTAGTTCAAGGAAAAGTAGGCTCAATCTCAAACTGCCCAAAGTCCGAAGGCCTGTTTCTTCACTCCTAACAACCCACTTTCGGGCAGATAGACTGGGCTTATGACATGGCCTCACTGACCTATTGTATTTTTTTTCCTTTTCAGGGAGCCAATTGGAAAGAAGAAATCTGGTAAGGCCATGACTTACAGAGTTTTTCCCCTTTCCTTATCTCTACTTTCTTGATCTGTTACAAAAAATATTGTAGTTTGCCCACAACCACTGCTCAGTTCAAAGCGTGAGTGAAGCACACACTTCCAGAGGCCATTAGCATGGAAGTAAATTGGAAAAGTCTGTCCTGACATGCTGCCTCTCTTTAGATTTCATGTTTCTATTATCCCATATTTTGTTTCTGCTTCACTGTGCAGCCTAACACAGGACTGAGGTAGGTATATTAAAAAAAATCTTATTATATGTATTGCATTATGAGCACCTTGTCCAGAAATTCTCCAGTTTCTATCCTGGTACAAGATCTCATAGTAGAGAGACTGAAAGAGTGTTATTCCACTGTATTTGTAGCTAAGGGTTTCATGTGGTCAGAATTTAATTGTTCATTCTCGGAGCCTGGTAAAACATGGCACTTTATTTTATTTTTTATTTTGAAAGAAGGTGCCACAGTTACTGACAAATTAGCAGAGCACACTTAGAACAAATGTGCATTCTGATGACTGTTTGTAGGAGTGGTTCCCCCACTGTCCTCTTTGCTAACTTGCAGGACAGAGCAGAGCAGTTCTTCGTGCAGAATGCTGCAGGTATGCGGCTGCCTCAGTGCTGCCTTAGTCCTCAGCGCTGTTGTAGCACAGCTGAGAATGCATCCTGCCGTGCCTGTCTGTTATCTCCCAGTGTAGCATCTAAGCCAGTGGCACTGATGAGAACTGCAGGGCAGCCTTCCACAAACCATTGCCTTATAGGTGTGTTGACCTGCAATGGTTGTGCTGGCTGGAGGTGATGAGAACTGCAATCTAACACTTCTGGAGGTTGCACTGTGGGGAAGACTGCTGTAGGGTTGGCACAGTAGAAAGGAGAGAGCAAGAGGAGGAAGTAGCCTGTGGGTGGACACAATAAAAGGTGCTCTTAGAAGACTTTTCCTTTTTATCAGCAAGCCCACAATTTAGCATGTACCACTTTAAGCATTAGCAGAAACCATATTCTGAACTACTTTGTTTCCCTGGTGTTTGATTTTATGACAAAGCAAGCAGACCTGAGTGCCTGGGCCTGATTGCTGAAAACCAGTTTAATTCCTAGGGCAGTGCTTCCAACTATAATTTCACAGCAAGCTCACCCTTCGGTTTTGGTTGAAGGAACATTACAATCATACTCATGCCCACTCAGTAGCAGCTTGTGGCTAGGCAGGAAAATCTTTCTATTTTGGCTTTGGTGCTCAATGTTAGCTGGGTGTGTTCCAAAATACTGGTGCATCAGGAATTCAGTCCGGTAGGGCAATTAAATATCTTATTATTTCCTTAGACCTGCCAGCTTGCTTCAGTTGCTGTATTATAGTAAATGATACTATTTCAACTTCTGGCAGCCTGAAGATATAATATACTTTGGAACAACTGTGTCTATTCCCAGTGTAGAAATACTGCTCAGTTTGATTTCTTCAGAGCTTGAATGAGCCAGTCCTACTGAATACATTCCAGTTCATAAATATATCAAATGCATGTGGTAATGATGGAGAGAGATCCTGTGAGCAACACTAGTGTCTGCTGCTCAAGTATATACACATATTGTAAGAAGCAGATACAGCATTTAGGTTTTCAGCCTGTCTTTGTAAGTGGTTGAGAGTTTTGCCACTGGCTCTGCTAAAGGACATTCTACTTGTTCATGTGAGCTGTCTCATAGGCTGTACTCCATTCTACTCTGCTTTCTTCTAAACTGACCATTCATGTTGGGAGTGGAATGCTCTTACCCTTAATACTAAATCTAGCTCATGTGGAATGAAGCTTTTTGCGCAGTGTCTGTAAAAGTGTCTCCCTCTATTCCTACCACAGGACACGTTTCATAAAATATGTATATATACTATGTGCACAACAGATAAACTGGATCTCTTGAGAAGATGACAGGGAAGCTGGCCCAGGTCATGTAAAAGCCAAGCTTTCTAATATAAAGCTGTAACAGGGTAAATAGAACCAGTTATGTATTCTTTGCTCCACACCTGAGAACACTTTCACTGCCATGGGCATCACTTATGATTTCTTTTCCCGCTAAAACAAGTTTGCAGTTCTGCAGCCCAAGCCTGCTGGTGATGGTACCACTGTGAGGGTGGGTCATGCTGTTCTGCCCGTATAAGAGTCTGCCTTTGGATAATGAGTTCATTGTTAGTATATATTGGTATCTTCCTTCATCCTGGGGGAAGATATCAGGCACATTTTTCTTTGGCCAATCACCTTCACCTATATGTGTCCCCTTCCTTGTACTGCCCTCATTGTCTTTCTCCACCATTTTTGTTCCTTCATTAGGATTTATCAAGAGAACGGCTTCTTTCCTCCTGAGAGGTAGTAAAGGCAATTCACTGCTTGGATCTTGCTTTTCACAATCCTTTCTCTTGGGCAACATCTGCGGTTCCTCTTGAGCACTCTAAGCACCACTCTTTTGCTTTGGAGGGTTGCTGCTGCCCTGTGGATAGGGTGCAGTGGGGAATATATGGGGAAGGAGCAGGGAGGTTCATTAAAGAGACATGCCACTGAATTGCACTGTGAATGAGCTAACCAAGCTCCCATTGGACTGGTTTAAGCTGGCTAGGTTGCAACTCTGCTGCTTTGCTGGTGGTGGCCTCAAGCTTTGATGATAGCCTGGGAAGAAATTACACAGGAAATTAGATGAAAATCGAGCTGAACTGTCTGTAGTGATTGTTAGGGTTGCCACATCTGGCATGAATTAGTAGCTATTGCTCGTTTGCACACATTCCTTTAAATACATGCAAATGCAAAATGCCTGTTGACCAATACTGAGACTGAATGTTGTGTGTGTGTGTTTCTGGAAAATTTTAGCATGTAAAAGGACATTTACATGGCATTAAACCTGTTCTGTTTATGAACATGAGTCTAGTTACAGATATGAGACTTCAATAAATGGGCTAATTTAAAGCTGAATAAACTAATAAAATTTTGTGGTTTATATGTAAAAATTTCCATTGGCTATAACAAATGGTGAAGATAATGGTCATATAAACTGTGTACATAAAATACAACTATTACAAATACTGAAATTCAATGATATGTTAATCCTACTTAACCTTCTTAATGGAATTAGGAATAACCCAAACATTTTATACGGATTGGCTTCTTCGAAAGGCAGGTTTGGATGCTCATTTTTGAGGGTTTGGGCTTTATGTCCAAATCTTAAGTGGGGATCCAGCACTGCCACCTTGACCCCACTATATTTGAATACCTATTTTTACTTATTCTGGAAATATCTGCTTTCAGTGCCCTTTATTGGTCAGTTCTTATTTGGGTAATAATTTGGGTTTGTTTACAAATAATTGTAGATTGTTTTAAATTGTTCTTGCAAAACACCATCATTCCACAGCAGTTAAATGTAACATGAACTGGGGCAAGGGACTTCTTTCATGGGGAATATGAATTGGAACAAAAGATTACCCCACTTTGACAAAATTTATCAATAAATAAATGAAATTCACAGTAACTTTCCTTACAGGACTTCTGTGGCTGTTCAAAAGTCCTGTCTTTCATACCATCATGACATCCTTTGTGTATGAAGATTAAGATTAAGGGGAAGGAGCTCAAAGCTAGCTTTAGGAACTGAAGGGAGCATAAATCTTCACTCAGTGTAAACTTGACCTTCTGCAGAGAACATCATCAAATCATGAAATTAAGAAATTGGAGTGAAAAATCACTTTGTCCTTGTCTTTTTGAGTGCATGTTCTCTCCTCTCTCCTTTCTGTGTGTCTCCTGTGCTGCTTACTTATTTCTGAAAGGAGAGATGCTCACTACTGAGTCAGAGACAGCGTACTGACTTGCATGACTGCACAGAACAATCCCACAAGTGTAATTAGAGGAGATTCCAAACCTAAGTAGGGTCATTTTCTCATTTTAATCAGTCATGTGTGGGGCCCTTGTCCTAGCACTTAGTGGGGCTATTCAGGTCTGTTTAGAGTTTTCATGTCCTCAACCCAAAGTACAGTTGTACATTAAAACAGGAGGTTAAATTTGAGTTTTGCAAGCATCCTGTGCAAAGAAAACTTCTATCAGACCCAGAGATTCACATGAGCAATATTATTCTTAGTAGTTCCTAAAAACTCATCTGAAAAATAAATGCACACACATGTTGTTCCAACTTTGCAAGCAGATTTGGAGTGCAGCTTCTCCTCAAAGAATCTGTTTGTTTCTTGATCATCTTCATGCATGCATGTTCATTGTTTAAAGTCCAATGGCTTGCTGATTCCCAAACATTTATGTGAATTATCTCCAGTGAGTTGTGATTGTGACACAGGTGTGTAATATAAAAAGTTTCATTTATTGCAATTAATCTGCTGTAATTTGTGGAGATTGAGGGACACAAGCAAGTCAGCCATAGAATTACATGATCAATACGCAATGCATGTGTAGAACAACTTCTGACTTCCTCTCAGCACCAAATCCTGCATCCTGTCTCCTTCTCTTAAAAGGTAAAAATGCCATGGAACTTTAAGAGCCTCACACTTATCTCAGAGAAGGCCATTTTTCTTGTTAATGCAACCATACAGTTTTGTGGTTGGGAATAATTGTCCTGAGAGAAGAAGCTACTGAAAATAATTCCAGCTTTTCCGCTCTGTGCTGTTTATTGCTTTGTGTTGCTGGTTTAAATGGCAGTTTGGGGGTGCCAGAGCTGCATGTTGAAGCTGCAAATAGCCCCAGGAGCACTATGAGTAATTACGTGGGAGCTGGGGGCAGGAAAAAGGTTGTCTTCTCTTTTCCTGACTTCTGTTGGCTGGATGAAGCCAAAGTCGGTCTAGTCAGAACAACACTTGGCATCAAATAGCAGATGGAGACTACAATTCTTAGGCACAGACGTTTTTTTCCAAGAGTTATATTTGTCTCATCCTGACGACTCCCTCCAATCATTTTCTCTGGATCGAATGCTGTAATTAGAAGTAACTAAGCCTCTCCATTGCTTACCTGGAACATAATGGAGAGTCGTTTATGATACAACATAATGGAAAATTGTTCCTTTCTGTGAGCCTGTTCTTGAAAAAAAAATGTGTCCTACAACACTGATCCTTCCACAAAATAAATTATTTGGCCTGCTTAGAATCCAGTACACTCAAAGCTAGGAAAACCCAGCCAGGCTTCTTTGATCCTCTGGCTGTGCCACACTGCCAGACTGTTCTTTCCACAAGCCCTTCTTTTTCTGGTGCGCTTTTCAGTCGGCCTTCCCCACTCGAATATGTCTGTCTTGCCAAATCTCCATTCCAGAGCCAACTTGCTGCCCACACACAGGGAACCTAGCTTATTTTCACAGCCCACCAAGACTGCCGCTGCAAGAGCAGACCGGCCTGTTTGGTTTGCTTTGAAATATTAGCTGTTGATATAAATGTATAGATTATTTTTGGCCACTTAATCCATATAACTGGTATATAGAGGGGAAAACCACTTTTGTTGTTTCCCTTTACGTGCAAGACACCCACTCAGTCACAAATGGCTTGTTTGGCAGACCAAGATAGGCCAACAAAGCCAAATAAGAAAGAGTCATTTTTCCCCATTTGCCAAACATATTCTAATTTGAGGAGCTTCCTTCCCTTTGCTATTGAGGCATGGGCAAACTGAACTGGCCTGGGTAGGCATATAGGCAAATTAACCGAGCCAGCCCAAGCTGTTTTGCTACCTGACATAGGGCAGCAGGGAGCGTGCACTTCCCTCCCCAGTGCCAGAGCCAGTGCCAGTGAGGCACACAGTGCGCAAAGCACCTGAAACAGGAAATCCTGCATGCACCTCCCTCCTTCCTTGGCAGGAAAAGTACAGCAATAACCAATTATTATTCTCTCAATACAGTCCGCAGTATCTAAATTCTGCTGCTCGAAGCAGCAGCATCACTCTTCCAGATGGTGATGTTGACTAGAGAGTAAATGCAGTTTAGATCAAAACAAAACACAAAATCTAGTCTGTGTGGTGAGTTTACATTGATTCTTCCAACTTGAATTATTACTCAGGGGAAAAGTACGTCTCCTCCAGTGTAGGTATTTAGCCAGGGCTGCACTCTCACGTGTGCTTATGTGGAATAAGTCCAGATGCAATTGGTGGAATGTTCCTTTGAAGAAACATGTGTATGTTTGGGGGCTAAGAGTTCAGATGACCACCCACAGCAGCAACCAATGTACCTTGGTACATGTGATTTTATCCGATAGAAAATATCCTTTGATTATTACGTTTTAGCCTAGTTTATGATGATGTGCTATCATTTCCAATTCTTTCTATAGTTTCTTTCCTCTTAATGTTGGGTTTCACACATTTTTTTCTTTCTGGGTAACCTCTGCTGCCCCTTGCTAGCTTTGATTTATTTATTTTGGAAATCCCAAATCTCTTGGAGCTTCCTCCACAAAAAGCAGCCGGGATGCTGTTTTGGAATGCAAAGGACGAACCAAGTGTTGAACTGCACAGATCAGCTAAATTTTTGAGGGTTGTGGTCCTGAAGGCCTAAAACCACATCCTCCGGAAGTACAAGCCTAGATTTCTTTCCAGGCCAGATGGAGTGACCACAGGAAATGACTCCAGATAGTTCCCTTTGGCAAAGAGCCATGCAGGACTCTAATGTGAGGCAAGAGTTATGCTCCCTTACAGTGAATAGAGGTTTTTTTTTCCCCATTGGAACAAGTTTTCTAGATAGCATAACTGTGCTTACTTAGACATATCTTAATTGCTATATAAAATTGAAAAGCCTTTTGAATTATCCCACTCCTTTTTAAACACTTCCATTATTATTCTTTTACCTTCCTACTTAAGAGGCTTTGCACATTTGTAAGGTTAATAGAATTTCTACCCCTGCAGCCGGATGCTGTAAGCTTAATTCCACAAAGTCTTGAGTCAGTGGAAATGTTGCAGAAACCTTTGCTAAGGACTCTGCTTTTAAAGAAGTAACTCTTAGCTTGTACCTCATTTTGCCTGCTTAGCTCAGTCTCTCAGCTTCAGGTTCCCTCGCATGCCCTGCCAGCTAATTTTAATGATGGAAAAGGAAGTAAAATAATTTAGTAGAGTATGGTAATTCAAGGGAATCCCTAAGAAGGCCTAGAAAGGCACGGTTTATTCTACATTTCTCCTCAGTCAGTAGTGCCAACATAGTCTCATATTATGCAGTGATGACTCTGTACCCAGTTCAGTCCTATAATTAAAATAGACCTGATCTTTAGATTCTGTTAGTGTTTAAATTGGTTAATGGTGAATGTTGAGGGGTATCTGATACCTATCCATCATCATTAATTGGCTTAAATCTGAGGAAGACTCTGAAGATCAGAGAGGGACACAATTGTGACAGACCAATGAAGCATATACAGTCAATGAGAAATATAGTCACGCCTTAGTATACCACTTCAGCCGCAAATTGCTGCAAAATTCTCCAGAGCGGATAGGTGAAATTAGGTGGTATGCTGACCTTGTGATGACTACCAAAAACAAAAGTCCTGCATCTCCCAGTAACGTTGAGTGAGTTGAGCCCAAATATCCTGCTTCCCAGTCAAGCACTTTTAACCATATACTACACCAGCTCTCACAGTTTTTCTCCCGTATCAAAACTGCTATCAGTAACTCCTGCAAGAGGCAACCTTTTAGAATAGGGGAAAAGCAATGCAAAAGTTAGAAAACCAGCAGATTTGGCAGTCAGGGGAAAGGAGATGTGGCTAGCAGTTCTTTGAGGAACCCCAGAGGGTTGAATTGGATCTGTAGGCCTGCGGTTCTCCGCTTCTGACGTAGCTGCACACATCTCAGTTGTTGCCTGTTCCCATCTCCCTGTCACTCTGCCTATGATAGTTCAAAGCCTCACGGCTCTCGGATGAGCCTTTTCCTGCAGGCATGATCATGAGAAACCGGGGCAACACCGGGTGGGATGCCCTGTGAATAGTGACTAAGTGTGCCTCTTGTTCCCTATCACATAGGCGGAGATTTGACCTCTGCTGATCCCATGGTCCTGGAACAGTATGTGGTGGTAGCAGATTACCAGAAGCAAGAGAGTTCGGAGATTAGCTTGTGTGCGGGCCAAGTGGTGGACATAATTGAGAAGAATGAATCTGGTAAGGAGAGCTCAGCTGGGGCATGACACAAAGACTGAACATGCAAAAGGGATCTCTTCATCCTCATTCTTTCCTAATGGAATTTGAAGGCAAGCACTGCTCCAAAGCACCATGTGATGTATCAGTCTATCTAGAAGGGCTGTGCAAGGGTCAGCTTGTGAGAACTGGCCTCTGCAGGTAATGCTAGGATTAAGAATTACTCAGTGCACAATCCTGTGCATATTTGGATGGCAAAAAGGCCTATGGATCTAGGCCTTTTTACTGAACTTGCATAGGATTTTGCCCCTTGTCAGCTCTTATCCCAACTCTGACCCCCAAATTACTTGTTGACGTGTTTTATGCTGCACTGTCCTTGACAGCAAGCCACCTGGGCCCACAGATCCCATTTCAGAGCCTTCATATTAGATTAATGAAAGGAGGATGCCATTCATAGTTGCCTTTCCAGTTTCTTTGATTGACAAGTAATTCACTTGCATGCCTACAATTATCCTAATTCATTTAGTAATTTGACCCTTCTAGAAGGAACTGTGCTTTGACTTGAGTATTGTTTTTGAAAGAAAATAATATGCAGTGTGTTTTTGCCTTTTTATTTAAGTAAAATAATAAATAGGGTCTGAAAATCACTTCAGATTTGCATTTTGACTTATAGGGAAATTTCCACAATGCAATTGTCCTACCAGGCGATTCATTTTTCAGAAAAAGGAAGCAAATTAGTAGCTGCAGTTGATGTGACTTTAAATTAAGGAAAAGACACTGATCTATTTTCTATCCACACACTATCCATTGTGAAGCAGGATAACAACAGACACCGTATCGCTGTTCTAAAGCATAACATGCTGAATTTTTATAGATAATTTACAGCTTTTTATTATGCTCTACCTGAATAGCTTTTATGTAAATTACACATTGTGAATTGCTTTGGTGTCATACATAGGTCAAATTGTTTCATAGCTTTTCACTGAATAGTTTTGGTTTCCATTCAAAATAGTCATCTAATGAATTCTGAATTCACACAAAAAACTGCGCAATAAATGAAATTATGATCTTAATAAGGTTGGGTTTGATCAACCACAAGGAAATACAGGAAGAATCTAAAGAAGAAAAAATATCGGTGGATGGGTTCACATAGCATGTTATGCCCCACTGTGCATAAGCCATGGTGGATTGTTCATTTGCTGAGAAACCCATGGGACAACCAACAGGGCAGAGGTGGGTTGCTTGCCCTCTTCTCCATCAGTCCTGCAGCTGGCTCTGGCACATATCCAGTGTCCTCAGCTGAACCCAAGCCCCCCCCCCATACAATCTCTGCCCCTTTTTGTTTGCCACTGTGTCATTTTTTTTTCTTTTTCAGAATATTCAAAAAGTACTGCTGAGATCCATAGTTTCCAGGTCCTTAAAATTACATAACTGTATCTGCAATTTAGTTTATTTTATTTGTCAGTCTTTCACAGGCATGCTCTTGCAGCTGTCAAATATGTCAGCTTTCCTCGTCAATTCCATTTTTTTTTCAGCTGTCAGAGAAGACAGCCAGGTGAAGGAACAAAGAAACTGACCAGATGAGACAACATATAGTTACTAGGGTCTAATTGCCAAGTTGTCAATTCAAAAACACCTGTAAAGTTGAGGGGAGGGGAGCAGCAAAAGAAGGTGCAGGTAAAACAAAGGAATTGGCCAGGCAAAGTTATGCACATTGGATTGCCCAAAAGTCGCCTCCCAACATACCGATCTTCTGTCCTGCTTTACTGTGACTGAGAAAGATCCAGGGAAGAGTTATGCTAGTAGGATCTGGCTTGATTCTCTGTGGCTTCTATTGGAAAGCAATTTTAGAACCTTACGAAGTCTTCAGTATATAGACACATGAAGGCAGTTGAAATGTGGTGCATGGTAAGCCTGTCTTCAGTGTTTTAGTTGTGACAATGGGTGGGGATTTGTTCTGAAGGATATTCCCCACAAAAAGGGGCAGATTCCATGGAGGCCGGTGCATGGATGGTTGTCCAAAGCTAGAACTCTCCAACTGACAGCATTTCCTCTTGACTCTAGGCTGGTGGTTTGTGAGCACATTGGATGAGCAAGGGTGGGTCCCAGCCACCTGTCTGGAGGCCCAGGATGGAATCCAGGATGAATTTGCAATGCAACCTGAAGAAGGTAAGAAAGCATCTTGAGATAGGCCTAAAATAACCCAAATCATACCCAGCTTTATCCCTTGAACCATTTATCCCTTGAAGCCTAGTTCAAAATCTTCAGGATTGTATCCAAGGAGGAAAAAATCCAACCTGGTGTGGAGACAAAGGGTACTTTTGAGTGAGCCCTGCTATTGTTTTTCCTACCCTTAGCAAACTCTCTTGAAGACTAAAGCCTTCTGATCTGATGCAATTATTAGAGAAGGGGTGCTAAGGAGCTTGCTAGTGGGTGCATTATCTTTCCTCAGTCTCCAGTGACTAAAAGTAGCTCCATCCTCAAGCATGACAGAATATTTCTCCTGTCCACAAGCCTTCTAGATGTTTTGGCTTAGACAGCATAACCCATGGTGAAGAATTGGAGAGTGTGGACCAAAACATCTGGATGGATTCAAATTGCCCATCCCTGCCCTATGGTTTGCCTGACAAGCATTGTACCAGAACAATATTTGTTATAATGGCTAACACTGAGAAATGACGAGAGCAATTATAATGGAGCCCACTGTGATCTCCCATCCAGCCACTGATCAGCTTCTCACCCACTTAGCTACAGCATTAAGTACTTTCAAAACTAGTTCCAATGCAAGACCTTCTGTCCTGAGGCTGGAGACTGTGCTGCTGTCCTCTGTTTTCTCCCCTACTATCCATGACAGGAAGCACCACCCCTTCTCTTCTCTCCCCTGTCCACCCCTTTGACCAACATCTCATTTGAATCCTTCTTGAGGAGTCCTACCTCCCAGCAAATCATTGGTGGAGAGCTGGCCATGGAGACCACCTTTGCTAGGACCTCCCCCTGAGGTTCTGCTCAACAAGGCTGGGGCTGGCTGCTTCCTCTTTTCAGTGGCTGGCAGGATTTCCCAGAGCCCTCCAATGCTGTGCTCTGAGGCAGCACTCCAGAGACTTGTGCTAGCTGCCCTCACCACAGCAGAAGAGCACCAGCTTTCTGGAATGCTGGCCAGATCATGAGGTTCTCCTGGCGGTGAGATCTGCCTCTTTTTGGAATCAGCCTCCTGACATGGGAAATTCACCCTGTCCTTCATGGAGGAGCTGTGGAAGGAGATGTTTAGAGAGAGATGTCTAAGCGCTTCTGAGACAAAGTCAGAAATGCCCCATATTTTTATGCCCCATATTGTGTGTGTATGTTTGTGTTCGTGGAGTTGCTGTTTGCTGAAAGTAAAGATTGATACCTGTCATTTTCATGCAACTCCTTTGTTAAACAAGGCATTCAATTCTTTGATGTGGACTGGGGAGGGAGATATGTTATCTCATCTCACTGTGAATTATCCACTCTTTTAAATAAGGCTGTTGCTTGAAGACATGAAGAGTTTCCTCCTTACACCCTGTTCTGTCCCTTTCCTGCTTCCCCAACATGCTCCGCCCAGTCACATGGAGATATTGGTCACTCCCCAGGCACATGGGCCGCCGCCGGACTCTTGGGGACTTGTACAGCAGTGGATGGGGTCAAGGTGGATGCTCTTGCAATTTCTCCTATCAGCCTTCTTTTGTGCCTTGGATGTTTGTCTGCCCTCGTTTCTGCATGTGCAACCCACTGTGGTGTTTTGTGTCCCTTCTTGCATGTCTTATATAATTTATTCTCTGTGCTCTGCCCTGCCTATTTCCTTTTATGCTCTGTTGATCATAAACATTAAACTGCCTTAGACTTGTGATTCTCCCCACCCCTTCACACAGTGCTGCTTTTGGTACTGGGTAAATGCTCCATGATTAGGCCTTCCCATTAGTGCATTGGGCCAAAGCAGAAGATACTCAGGGGTGTAGCAATCATAAGTCAGTTCCCCTTCAGCTGAATCAGTTTGCATTTTTTAAAACTTGCCCTTCAGCTGCAAATTCCACAGAGTAACCGTGTTGGTCTATGTAGGAAAAACATCTTGTGGCACCCTGAGGACTAACAACTTTATTTTGGCTTAGGTTTCTGTAGGCTGCAGTTCACTTTATAAGGAGCAAGACGTCGTATTGATAGTTTTGTGTATACATACAGTGCACATGATAGGGGTGCAGGGAGAATTGTAAGCAGCAGGATCAGGAGGCCAAAGTGTTCTTCTAATGGATTTTAGTATTGCTAATGTGATGAATATTTTCTGTAGAGAATGGCCTGTTGTTTGCCTTATACAGAATTATATAGAATGTAGAATGGTATTGCTGAGAAGATGGTGTATATCAGATAAGCAAGTAAAGAAACCCCTAATTTTCAGGGTGATGTTAAAGTCCTCTAACAGTGATAGTCCTGTAGTACTATTTCCAGAGTAGATCCAGGGACACAACTGGCGTTCAGGACTGTTGCAGGACTTGACCCTTTGTTAGTGTCCTGCTTATATGAGTCCTTTTGCTAGAGAGTAACTGTTTTCTATTGGGGTGGGTGGCTGCTTTTAAGAAATTCCAGTCCTACCACCCAAGGCCTGTGAAAGAGGAGTATTATTGTTTAGGACAGAGGAGACAGATCTCCAGCAGGTTTGGCCTTCAACTCCCAGAAGCTCCTGCCAGCAAGGCTGATGCTCAGAAGTGCAGGAAGTGGAGTCTAAAACATCTGGAGATACACTTTCTGTCCACCTCTGGTCCAGGATGGGCTGTAGATCATTGCTGATACATTTAACGTTACAGCAGCTTTGGCCCTCAGTGTGTGATTAATTTGGGTATTGGCTTACCATGCTTAGAACTTACTTCATGGCAAATGCAGAAAGGAAAGAAGGGGCTTTTGGGTGCAGTGGGGCACTTGGGCGTTTTCATGCTTCTCCTGTCATTGTGACTGTATCCTGATGCTATAACACCTCTTTGATGTGCTCCATTTGCATTGCTGGTGATGCCTTTTGACCTGCTATCAACCTGCAGCAGAAATAGCTGTTGTGTCTCGTGTTCCAGAAGTAAAATAAGAAGCATGCTGGTTGTGTGCTCAGTCATTTGAGCACATTTATAACTTAGAAATTTGTGCTTCTACTACATATGCAAATCCACCTCAGGTTTGTGGCGGTGCCTATTGTTTCTGCTCTTTCTGTCAGGGAGATCGGTAATCAGCTATATGATTAATTTCTGTAGAATTTATTTCACATTCTGCACCGGGCACATCTAGCAATTGAAAAGCAATCGGAGGATGCAGATGGTGCTAATGACAAATTGTGCAGAAGAGCACTAGCTGGCATTGGCTTGCAGCCTCCGGATGGGAAAAGCAGACAGTGAGAGCTTCCTTGTGTAGGAAAGTACAATGAGAACTTCCATATCGACAGTGCAGATGGATGTTTAGTGGGTGATCTTTTTCCTTCCCTTTCCCTAATGTAAAGCTGTCACAGTTCTTCTGTCACTGGCATGATTATGGTGATAGACCTTGAAATGCAGGCACTCATTGTGGCAGGCCATCTAGCCATTCCCCAAGGAGAGGAGAAAAATTTAGGTGGCTCTGTTTATCCTTGTCCATAAACCAATTCTTTCCTTTCCATTTCTGCCAAGAGCAGGTCTTTGTAGAGCTATTGGCTTCTTAGATTAATTAATTAATTAATTAATTATATTTTATCCAACCTTTTTTCCTCTCAAGGAACTTAAGGTGGTTTACACAATTCTCCTCCTCCTCTCCATCTTCTCACAACAACCCTGTGAGGGAGGTTGGGATGGGAGTCTGTGACTGGCCCAAAGTCACCCAGTCAGCTCCATAGCTGAGTGGGGACTGGAACCCAGAGTTCCTGAGTCCCAGTCCCACTGCACCACACTGGCTCTCACTGAATTAAAATTCCCATTCATTACCTTTGTATTATGAGTATAATAGGGGCAGCTTGCAAGTGTGTATTATCACTGAGAAAATTAACCCACCAACCCAGCTATGGTGATGTTTGCTGCTATGTTCAGAGGGAATAGGGAATTTGGGATCGGGGGCGGCTGGCAGATGGTTTCAGAATCCTTGTTAATCAAAAAGAACTGGTGCCGTGTCCCTGTGAACTCTGGTTCCATTGCATACCGCTTGATATTTTATGTATTGTAAGCCACCTAGGAAGGCCTTGGCAATTATAGGTGGCCTATAAATACATGTATGTATGTATGTAAACAAACAAACATTTCTTCACCTAGGCCAAGCTTTATCTCTTCTTTGGAAAAGAAGAAAAATATCTCTTCTTTGGAGAGATATTTTAATATAAAGCAGTCTGCATTAGCAGCGTTGCAAATCTTCTAAAGCCTTGTGTTTCTGGTGTTGGCATAATGTGTATCCTGTGCTAACTTGTCTGCAGAATAACCCAATATTTTAGAGGATATACAAGGCAAGAAAAGTTTCACACAGTGGAGGGATCTTGAATTGGTTGATCCTGATGTACGATGCAGCTGTCTGCAAATCTTCTGCCATTCAGCCCAATGGTGAATGATTGCTGAATCAATCATTTTGAAGGGTTTTCTTGATGCAGCTTTCTTTTTAATGAGCTGCAGTTCTTCCTCATTTGTTGCTTACCTTTTTTGTTCTGTTTTGCTTCAAACAGAAGAGAAGTATATGGTAATTTACCCTTATGCTGCTCGGGACCAAGATGAAATAAGCCTAGACAAAGGGGCTGTAGTGGAGGTGATCCAAAAAAACCTGGAAGGATGGTGGAAAATCAGGTATGTTTTTCAGCAGAGTTCAGGAAGAATTTGTGAGAGACGGGCACTTCAGACTGCAGAGAAGATGCTTCTTTTCCTTTCTTGTACAGCCACCTGTACCAAATTCATGATCACTTTTCACATTTGCAAAGGACCATTCAGAGAGAGGGCAACTTGCATGAGAGAAACTAGAGGAGGAGAGATGTCCTAATTGGGACACACAAAGCTATATTAGTATTTGCATGTAGGGCAGGGGTTTGGGTCCTCTTCCAGCCCTGAGACCAAATCCAGCTCTGCAGGAGCTCTCCAGCAATGGGCAAAGGGGACAGGACCAAAACACCCTCATTTTTTAGCTTATAGTCAGTAAACACGCCTTAGGAGAGGCATGTCAATGTGTTGGAAGTGAGGGGGTGGGGAGCAAACCCTGAGAAACCACCAAATATTGTTGGAGAAGGGATGGCTCCAGGAGGAGGGTCATAGCCATCTGGGAAACCTGGAAAGACAGGTTGGGATCCCAGGAATTCCAGTTTTGTCTTGCAGGCCAGAAGTTAGACATTCCTGCTGTAGAAGAATGCATATACTGGGGTTTCATCCCTGTTCTGGGAGATAAAAATTTGGTGCTCTTGAGGGAGAGAAGTAGACACATAAAAGTGACTTGTTTGGGCTATGTTACTCTTCACTTGCCTTGTGAAAAAGAATTGCTGATAGAACTGTGAACAGATGGTACATCCCATTAGTACAATTTTTATATGGGGCAATGGGGGGTGCTGGGTAGAATGTGTGGGAAAACTTCATTTTGCAAATACAGTGTTGCTGTCAACATATTCAAGCATTTTGGAAATATGTGAAGGATGTGGTCCCCATGTAAAAGGGTCTAATGCACCACTGAAACTACATTTGATATTGCCCAGTGACTGTGTTACATATGTTTTTAATCTGCAAGCAGCAATGACACGAACACAGGAAAATACTCAAAACATTTTGAAGGACATAAGGGACAAATGTATGCTAAGAGACAGTAGTTACACAAAAGCTGACTTATTTGGCCTTCATGGCTCAAGGACTTCAGAATAGACTTGGGGCTAGTCATAAATGCTCTAGGCAGGCCAATATAAAACAATGCACATGTTAGAAGAATTATTTTGCACAAATACCTTGATTGCTGTGCTTTTCAAAAGAAAAAGCATTTGTGGTCTTAGGATGTCTCTGTGTGGTGGGGAGAGTACGACAGGTTTCTTACTCTTTAGAAATGTGTTAAATGCCCTGTCTCCCAACCCCACTACAAATAAAATGAGTGCTCTTAACAAATTAGCTTTTACTTTTCAGGTTGGATGTTGTATTTCTTCCAGCAATTGCAGTGTTTCAAGTTGATGAATTGTTGGTGGGGGGAGGGGGACTTAATGTCTCAAATCCTGCTAAAGTTTTGGCTTCGACCACATCCTGCTGTAGTGACCTCTGGAGTCCACTTGTCTAAAGTAGGAAACTTATTTTCCTTTAATGGTAAAACTCTTTATTACACAGTATGTACTTGAAGAAAGACAGACAGACAGTCACTGATATAATGGCTGCTTCATTTGAAAAGTGGTTGATAAGATATTCACCTCATTTGAAAATGTTGGATGGCACACAGGTTGGTGCATTAGATTTGATCATGGCATGAGACTTTTTTCTTGTGCTTACTCTGCCCATCCTATCTATTTGGGTTTTTTCTGGCCCAAGTGAATACAGTTGTGGTTGCTTTGTAAGCAGGATATGATGGCCACACAGGATAGAAGAACTGCAGAGACCATGCTTCTGGGTTCAGATGTATTTGGAGAAACAAGTTGCTCATGTTAAAAAAAATATATCCGTGCAATATACCTGAGCTAGATTGTCTATAATCTGAAGATCTGTGGCAGAGGCAGACAGACTCTTGTAAGTTCCATGCTGTTCATACTCTTGCTAAAGGCTAAACCCATATATACTTCTCAGAGGACAAAAACTAGTGTCAGAACTGAATTCACTGGATGGGAAAGATATGTACACACACACACATTTTCCACTAAGACTGCACTTCCATGGCTACATTCTGAAAAGGAAAAAAAGGGCTCTGGGGCAAACGGTCCACACCTCGATGTCATGCTTCTTCAGCATAGATCTTCATCACTAGTTGCTGGTGGAGCTTCTTCTCAGATCCATTATTTTGCTAGACTCACCTTGATTCCTTTGAAGGAACACCACACTTAAATAGCTTGAGGACTCCGGGCTAGGTTAATTTTAAGTTTGAACCTAGGCTGTTCTTCGAAAAGCATTGCTTACAAGACAGAAAGCATGCTTTGATTTCCATAACCTTCACTGAACTTGTAACATGGGCAAGCCATCACTCTAGAAAAAGTGTGCTGGCATTTTAAGCAGGGAAAGCCCAAGTGTGTTAAAGGCAGAGTAGCAGGCATTGTCTAGACGGCCTTCGAGGTGGCATTGCCCTGTGCCTGCCATCACTCATGGTTCCTGCCAGGTGTGCTGGGTGGGCATGGACCCAATGAAGGCTGAGGGAGGGAGGGAGGATATTTTTATAAGGCCAAGCAGCTGCTTTAGGGTTTTAGTGTAAGAAAATAAGCTGCAAGTGCTGAAGAACTGGACTTCTCCGTATTTTCCAGGGAACAACCTTAGAAGGTGAAGACTCAGGCTGCTTTGCATGTTACAGTAAAGTAGCTGCACCTCTTTCAGAGCCGTTGTTGTTTCCTGTAATACGAGAAGCACCCCGTCTTTTCAACATGCAAGCAAGCAAGCAGTGTGTATGTTCCATGGTGGGATGTGATTGCCTTGCAGCGCGTGTATACAGTGTGTGTCTGGTGAAAAAAGTACTGCCCCTCATGTCCTTCCCCTCAAGTGTTAGGGGAACACTGCGGGTATGCACTGTGTATAACTATGTGCCCACTAAATCCCGCAGTACACGATACAGCCCTAATTTGTCTGCCTTGGGCATTTCCATTAGTTAACATCCTTGACTTGTAATAGATCTGCCACACTTGAGTAACAATGTTATTATCCAGTGTCGGGAATGTGCATAAATGCACGGCGGCTCTTTATTAATCCACTCAGAAGTGGGCCGGATACTCCTGTTCCAAGTCAGTCCTGCTGCCTAGTCTGTCGTTATCCATGCCTGATCTGGAGGCTGGTTGTTTCAGTGCAGCATGCTGCTGTCTTCTTAGAATGAGGTGCAGCTGCCTTAGATGCCTCCACATGCAAAAGCAGATCACCGTAATCAACATTATATGAGCATTAGTGTTAGTGCTTGAGCTACTCAGTAGCCCAAGAAAGCATCTGTCAGGCACCAGGAAACTGGAATAGCAAGTCTGAGTGGGATGGTGTAACGTGGTGTCCTGCAGCAGCGAGGGGCTGGACCCGATGGCCTTCGTGGGCCCTTCCAACTCCACTACTGTTCCATGATTCTAAGTCACTTTCTTGGTCAATCTTTCAGCGCAAAATGTAACACGGGACCACGATTGTACCCCCTTGTGTACTGGTATTGCATTCATGATTTTTTGCCAGAATAGGAGCAAGGTGACCTTGCTCCAAATGACTAGACTAACCACGAGCTCCTATTTCGCCAGGTATCAGGGTCAGGAGGGCTGGGCCCCAGCATCATACCTGAAAAAGGGGAGCGGGGACACGTTTGCACCAAAAGTGGGAGCTTCCACTTCTGCCCACTCGTATGCACTGGATCTAGATGGAATTTCTCGGCAGCAGAACTCAACAGGCAGAGACAAGGATGGGCCGAACAGCCAAAGAGACGGAAGATTTGATGGTCGCCCATTGCCAAACGCGGACTTGAGGCGAAGTAAGTTGACAGCAGTGAGCCACTCCTTCCGTTCAGATGCAGAGCAGCTCTCAGGGCTCTGGAGCATTGTGGCCACTCCAGTATAAGACTGCATGAGCATGGGTGGGTGTTGCGGGCGGTTCAGGAAGCCTGGCCTGTGAGGGCTCCGGGCATCGCTGGCATCCTGCATGGCATATTTCACACACCGCTCTCCCTTCTCTCTTTCTCTAATGAAGCACTAGGAAAAGAGGTAAACAATCCTTACATCCTTTTCTAGATAGAATTGCTGCATGGCTGATTCTACACACGCATTGTCATGCTAACTTGTGCTGCTACTTGAATAAAAGCCCTCTCGAGTGCCAGATGTTTGGCATTTGCATCTAGGAATCCAGACTATCCAAGATTCGAGTATAGGATTGTATTTGGATAAAGATCTGATGAAGTGACTCTCTCATGCAGCTGCCTATATCTTTTCACCTTCGCTTTTCTGGACCTCCTCTGTGTCATTCACCGGAATGCCTTTTTTCCACTGGCATCTGGTCAGCTGAGAGGAGAGAAAGGGCTAGAAAGATGCTTGAGCTTCTTTGCCGGCACTTAACGCCTTGTACTGAGATATCTTTAAATCACCATGAAATATCTTCTTTACAGAGTCACCAAAGATGAGGCAGAGGCCCCCTCCTCGTCGTGACCTCACTATTGTAAGTATTGTCCTCAGTTGTGTTTAAGTTGGAGGAATGTTGGAGCATTTGGGGGCATTTCTTTTGTTCTAGCTATAGAACAAAAGAAACTAGACCAGTGGTAGGAGGGAAGAACCCTTTTCTGGTTACCTTTTGGACTTGTGCACAAATTCCCTTATGTCAGCCATGAATATAGCAAAACAGTTGTGAAGGGCCATTTTAAAAGGGCTATATTCAAACATCTATGGAAGCGAGTAAATGGCTAGAATTTACAGAATGGTTGAGCCAGCACCCCCGTATACTTAAAGGGGAAAGTAGCAATTTCCGCATGTTTCTATTAAAGCACAAACTTACAGCACAAGATGTTTCCTTAAGGTTCCTGTTTGGGATTCTTATGTGCATGACTCTGTACAAAGCTGCTGCAGGAGTTTGGTTTGAAGCCCCAAGGAATTCATTTCTTACCTGAGCCAACTGAGGGATTCTCATCTTACAGATGCTCTATGCAGGGCACTTGAAGTAGCTCTGTGGGTTTCTTTCCTACAGTTACATGTGGCAGTCATCTGCAATATGCCGCATCAGCCACGGCAGTTCTCAAGGTGTCTGCTACGAAATAAGCTTACTTCCCTCGCAACTGGGGCAGAGCACCCAGACTGGCTCTGTTACATGGGAAGTGGCCCAGGAACCTTTGCTTGTCAGCTCCACACAGGAGTGACTGTGCATAACAGTCTCTCTCTCTGGACTGGAGATGGAACAAGGAAACCTCCTGCAAGGCCCTGGCAGCCCCTGCTAGAGTCCACTGTTGTGTAGAGGTGGGTGAGTTTGCCGAGCCTTGCCTTGGGTTGATGCCAAACCAAACTGAGCTATTTTAAAGGAAATTTAAATTTTCTGAGCCATTCCATTCCTTGCCCCCTCCTCCATTTTGTCCCTTTGCAACAGCTTTTGGGGCAAAGAAACAGACTCATTTCTCTGTTGCTTTGCCACTGGGAACCTTTCAAAGGGAAAGCTGGAACAGAAAGCCAGAGGAAGGTTCCTCTGTGGGGAACCTTCATACCACAGAAATCCCCTTACGTTCCTTCTTTAGAGAAAGTGCATTGGGAGTAGCAGTATCCCTCCCCAACAGTACAGGTAAAGACCTTCTGAGTAAAAAGACTTTCCTCCAAATGATGTGGCTTTTGCTTCCTCTGCAAAGTTTTCCCCAGAACAGGGCTGAAGCTGGGGATGGTCCTCTTGACATTAATCTGGAAAATTCTGGAATGTCTGGAGTTGGCTTCTTCTTTCAAACAACCACCGTGAACTCTGGAAGTTCCTTTCTATGCCCAGGCCCAGAATATTTCTCTAGCATGTTTGATGCTGTGTGGACTCCAGTGGAAAAAGCCAATGTAGAGCCAGTGTGGCGTAGTGGTTAAGAGCATGGGACTGGAACTCAGGCGATCTGGGTTCTAGTTCCCGCTCAGCCATGGAGCCACCTGGGTGACTTTGGGCCAGTCATAGACTCTCAGCCCAACCTACCTCACAGGGTTGTTGTTGTGGGAATAAGATGGAGGAGGAGAATGATGTAAGCTGTCTTGAGCCCTTTGTAGGAAAAAGGCAGGATATAAATCGAAAAATTAATAAATAATAAAAAAGTGGTTTGCCAGTTGTGTGGGTCCACCATGTCTCAAACATCAGTTCAGCCACTTGAACTCGTGCACTAAGCAAGGCCCTCAGTGTGGGTGTGGGTACCTCACATGGCCATTCTTCCTTAGCTGGAGGTCAGCTGATCTGTGCTGTGTCTGTCTGTCTTGCTGCAACAGCCACGTGGCCTCAACTTGCCCAAACCTCCTGTGCCTCCTCAAGTGGAAGAGGAATACTACACCATTGCTGACTTCCAGACCACCATCCCTGATGGCATCAGCTTTGAAGCAGGAATGAAATTGGAGGTGAGAATTCATCGTGCCCCGTCCTTCATCAAACCCCTGGGGATCTTCTGGATGGCTCAGTGTAGAAGCAATCAAAGTCACATCTCATTTAGGATAAGGCCTCTGTTCTTCACTGGCTAACATGCTAGCATTGTTCTAATAATGCATATGCTAAAGCATGAGTGATCAATTTGGTGTCCTGCAGAAGTCTTGGCCTACAACTCCCATAAACCAATTGTTAGTGATTGTGCCAGAAATCAGAGAAAGAAAAGGCATGAGGTCCAAATGACATGAACTTTGTAAAGTTGTTTTTTGTTTTGTTTAGTCACAAAGTCTTGTCCGACTCATCACGACCCCTTGGACAACATTCCTCCAGGCTCTCCTGTCCTCCACCATTCCTCAGAGTCCACCCGAACCCACACTCACTGCCCCAGTGACTCCATCTAGCCACCTCAACCTCTGCCGTCCCCTCCTTCTTTTGCCCTCAGTTGTTCCCAGCATCAGGGTCTTCTCCAGTGAGTCCTTCCTTCTCATTAGGTGGTCAAAGTATTTGAGTTTCATCTTTAGTCTCTGGCCTCTAAAGGACAGTCAGGGTTGATTTCCTTTCAGATTGACTGTTTTGATTTCTTTGCAGTCCAAGGACTCTCAGGAGTCTTCTTCAGCACCAAAATTCAAAGGCATCAATTCTTCAGTACTCAGTTCTCCTTATGGTCCAACTCTCACAGCCCTACGTTACAACTGGGAAAACCATAGCTTTGACTATACGCACTTTTGTTGGCAGGGTGATGTCTCTGCTTTTTAGTATGCTGACCAGATTTGCCATAGCTTTCCTCCCAAGGAGCAAGTGTCTTTTAATTTCTTGTCTTCATTCACAGTGTGCAGTGATGTTGGAGGCCAAGAAAATAAAATTTGTCACTACCTCCATTTCTTCCTTTCTATTTGCCAGGAAGTGGTAAGACCAGATGCCATGATCTTAGTTTTCTTAATGTGGCGTTTCAAGCCAACTTTGCACTCTCCTCTTTCACCTAATCAAGTGGCTGTTTCGTTCCTCTTCACTTTCTGCCATTAGAATGGTATCATCTGCCTATCTGAGGTTGTTGATATTTCTCCCAGCAGTCTTAATTCCAACTGGTGGTTCATCTAGCCTCGCCTTTCTCATGATGTGCTCTGCATATAAGTTAAATAGGCAGGGCGACAGTATACAGCCTTGTACTCCTTTCCCAATTTTGAACCAATCAGTAGTTCCATGTCCAGTTCTAACTGTTGCTTCTTGATCCACATACAGGTTTCTTAGAAGAAAAGTAAGATGGTCTGGTACTCCCATCTCCTTTAAGATCTTGCCACAATTTGTTATGATCCACACAATCAAAGACTGTAGCATAGTCAATGAAGCAGAAGTAGATGTTTTTCTGGAACTCCTTGCTTTCTCCATGAACCAGCGTGTGTTGGCAATTTGATCTCTCGTTCCTCTGCCTCTTCAAAACCCTGCCTGCAATTTACATAGTTCTCGGTCCACATACTACTGGAACCTAGCTTGTAGGTTTTTGAGCATAACTTTGCTAGCATGTGAAATGAGTGCAATGGTCCAGTAGTTTGTACATTCTTTGGCATTGCCCTTCTTTGGAATTGGAATGTAAACTGACCTTTTCCAATGCTGTGGCCACTGTTGAGTTTTCCAAATTTGCGGGCATACTGAGTGTAGCACTTTTACTGCATCGTCTTTTAAGATTTTGAATAGCTCATCTGGAATACCGTCTCCTCCACTAGCTTTGTTGTTGCTAAGACTTCCTAAGGCCCATTTGACTTCACACTCCAGAATATCTGGCTCGAGGTCAGTGACCACCCAATCATGGTTATCAGGGACGTTAAGCTCTTTCTTGTATAGTTCTTCTATGTGCTCTTGCCACCACTTCTTAATCTCTTCTGCATCTGTTATGTCCCTGCCATTTTTGTCCCTTATCATGCCCATCTTTGCATGAAATATTCCCTTGATATCTCCCATTTTCTTGAAGACATCTCTAGTCTTTCCCATTCTATTGTTTTCCTCTATTTCTTTGCACTGTTCATTTAAGAAGGCATTCTTATTTCTTCTAGCTATTCTCTGGAATTCTGCATTCAGTTGGGTGTATCTTTCCCTTTCTCCTTTGCCATTCACTTCCCTTCTTTCCTCAGCTATTTGTAAAGCTTCCTCAAACAGCCATTTTGCTTTTTTGGATTTCTTTTTCTTTGGGATGGTTTTAGTTGCTACCTCTTGTACAATGTTGTGAACTTCCGTCCATAGTTCTTCAGGCACTCTCTCTACCAGATCTAATTCTGTAAATCTATTTGTCACCTCCACTGTATATTCATAAGGGATATGATTGAGGTCATACCTGAGTGGCCTACTGATTTCTGTGTTGACCATCTGGTGATGTCCATGAGTAGAGTTGTCTGTTGGGATGTTGGAAAAAAGTGTCTGCTATGACCAGCATGTTCTTTGACAAAATTCTGTTAGCCCTGCTTCATTTTGTACTCCAAGGCCAAACTTGCCTGTTATTCTGGTTACATTTTGACTTCCTACTTTAGTGTTCCAATCCCCCATGACAATAAGGATATCTTTTGGTGGTGCTATGTTTAGAAGGTGTTGTAGGTCTTCATAGAACCAGTCAACTTCAGCCTCTTCAGCATCACTGGTTGGGGCGTAGACTTGGACTACTGTGATGTTGAATGGTTTGCCTTGGATTTGAACTGAGATCATGCTGTCATTTTACAGACTGTATTCCAGTACTGCTTTCCCTACTCTTTTATTGACTATGATGGCTACTCCATTTCTTCTGAGGGATTTTTGCCTGCAGTAGTATACCTGATGCTCATCTGAATTAAATTCACCCATTCCTGTCCATTTTAGTTCACGGATTCCCAACATGTCGATGTTCAGTCTTGTCATTTCATGTTTGACCATGTTCAGCTTACCTTGATACATAGATCTTACATTCCGGGTTCCTATGGAGTATAGATCTTTGCAGCATTGGACTTTCCTTTCACCATCAGATACATCCGCAGCTGAGTGTCATTGCAGCTTTGACCCTGTCACTTCACTCTTTCTGGCACTACTTGTATTTGTCCTCTGCTCTTCCCCAGTAGCACAATGGACAGCTTACCTGAGCAGCTCATCTTCTGGCAGCTATCTTTTAGCCTTTGGATACTGTCCATGGGGCTTTCATGGCAAGCATACGGGAGTGGGTTGCCATTTCCTTCTCCAGTGGATCATGTTTTGTCAGAGCTCTCTGCTATGACCTCTCCATCTTGGGTGGCCCTGCATGGCATAGCTCATAACTTCATTGTGCTATGCCATCCCCTTTGCCACAGCAAGGCAGTGATCCATGAAGGGGATAAAGGAGGAGAAGAAGCAATTTAAATTAGGAATAGCCTTAAAATGTAAGAAATTTATATATGTCCCAAAGTATAAGTCTAAAATTCTATTTTAATTAATATTAATATCAGTATGTTATAATATAAATTACATTTTATAATAAATTTGAAATATTGTTTTTATAATACAATATTATATTTTATATTATTATTTTCTTACCACAAGAGTCAAGGTCACAAGCATATGGGCAGAAGCAAACTTCCTGATTTGCTTTGCCACTTCTACACTGTTGCAAAGTTCATGTCTGTTTCCTGGCAGTTGAGGATCATGGGAGTAGTAGACCAAAGCCTCCAGAGGGCACCAGGATGCCTACTACCTCCATGTCAGCCCTTTGTGTTTGGCAGCACCTATCTCATAGGCTCGCGCAATGCATAGAAGCTGTTCCCACATTCATTTCTTGAGCCCTGCAGGGTTCTGTGTGTGTCCGTGTGAAGGTGCATTCCAGGTCAGTGTGGCCATGGGGTCCCAAAGTGTGTCTTCCAGCATTCCAATGCAGCGTTCCTGGACCTGGCGCCCTCCAGTGGCCATGCCAGCTGGGGATGTTGCAGCCCAAAACATCTGAAGAAGGCTGTCTGTTGGACCAGTGCTCTTACCTGATTCTTTAAGCGATGCAAGAGAGCCTTCCTTTGCTGTACCCATGTGCTGGGTGAGTGGACCCTCTGTGTTGTGGTCAAAATGAAACGGTTTTGGTTATGGTAATACAGGCCATGAACACAGCCACTCACTTTCCATGAATTTGCATTGTTTCCTTCATGAGATTTCTCCCACAGGAATGCATCTGTGCCATTAAAGCAAGCATTGGTCCTCATAGGTGGCTCAATACTGACATCTAGTGGCTATGCTTTTTTGGTCCAGAGATATGCTCTCTACCCAGGTGGCAGGCAGAAATGAGGTGATTTGGGAGGTAGCCCACTACTGTTAATGCTCTGTACATGATGCATGAACATCTAAGCACAGAGTAATGCATTTCACATAGTAGAACAGATTACTCAGAAACAAGTGGAATATGGTGTGCACCTTTGCCATTAATATCTGGCCATTTCATACATTATGTAGAGGCAAACCTGAATTTGCTGCCCAGTATTCTTGTAAAGCATAGGGATGCAGGTGGCGCAGTGGTTTAAACTGCTGTGCTGCTGGGCTGGTTGATCGAAAGGTCACCGGTTCAAATCTGCACCATGGGGTGAGTTCCCATTGCTCCGTCCCAGCTCCTGCCAACCTTGCAGTTCAAAAGCATCCAAATGCAAGTAGAGAAAAAGGTACCACTTTGGTGGGAAGGTAACAGCGTTCCGTGCACTTTGGTGTTTAGTCATGCCGGCCACATGGCCATGGAGACTGTCTGCGGACAAACGCTGGCTCCCTCGGCTAGGAAACGGAGATGAGCACCACCCCCTAGAGTCAGGCATGACTGGACTTAATGTCAAGGGGAAACTTTTACCTTTTCCTTTACCTTTATTCTTGTAAAGGGAGTTAAATCCAATCATAGCTACTACTGAGCATACCTGTGTATAGGTGCATGCACTACAAAAGCACCCTCCATTTTTAGGTGTGCAGACATAAAGTGTCTTAGCTGTGTTCCTGTGAAATGACACACATTTTCTGGCCATTTTCATACTCTGGAAAATTCAACAGCAAGGACTGTTGACCAGAGGTAAAGGGTGAGGTTTGGCCACTGTTAACACCAATATGAGAAAACCTGAAACCCTCAGCAATTCCTCATTTTAATTCTAGATTGTATGGTAAAATGCTAACAAGATTCAGGCCCTCTACAAAATTGACAGGACAAGCTAAAAAAGAATGTTCATACTCAGAGAACATAGTGGTGCACCGCTGAGGAAATTAATCTGTTACTGTCTCATATCAAATTGCTGCAGAGTTGCAACTAGTAATTCCTTGTCAAGTGGAAGCAACTCCTGCTGTTTTGTGTCCTGCATAACTGATCTCTTAGTCTACAGCACTGGTGAATGGAGGTCTAGTGATGGTTTAAGAGGATGCTCCTGGAAGCCGAGGATGTCTTGTTGTGCTCTTGGATGTGATGCACACTCCCTTTTACAGTTTCTTCCACCCAGTAGATGTAGCACACCCACTATTTATTGGATCACACGAAGCAGTGTGTGTTAAGGTTCTAAGGCATGCCGGCTTTGTGGCTTTTTCCAGGTGATTGAGAAGAACGTGAGTGGCTGGTGGTATATTCAGATCATGGAGAAGGAAGGCTGGGCACCGGCTACCTTTATTGACAAATACAAGAAAACGAGCAATGCATCTAGACCTAACTTCTTAGCACCGCTGCCAAATGAAACCACACCGCTCCAGCCGGGCGATAGTGCAGCAGAGAGCAGCTCTAATGGGGAAGCCACTGGGCCATCCAGGCCCCTGCCTGAAGCACCACCTAATGGTATAGATTGTGGGGTGAAATGGAAAGGGAAGGAGGCTTCCAAGGGCGCTGTGCCCGAGAGCAGCGATGCAGCTTTGTGTGTGGGGTATGAAGAGATCCCTGACCGGGATGCAGAGGAGAAACCAAGCCTCCCTCCAAGGAAAGAATCCATAATTAAATCCGAAGAGGAGTTAATGGAAAGGCAGCGGTTGGAGCAGAGGCCGCCTCCAAAGCCTCCTGGCCTGATTTTGCCTGCTATGCCACCAAAGCAGGCTGTCCCTCCAAGGGACAGCAAGAAACCAGAGCTCAAAACAGAGAAGGGGAAATTGTTCCAGCTGAAAAATGAAATGGGATTAGAGTGTGGACACAAAGTTTCTCCCAAAGAGGTAAAGAAGCCAAACCTCCGGCCCACTGTGAAGCCAGCTAAGCCAAAGGTTGAGGCCCCGGAGGAGAAGCCTGAGCAAGCTGCCCCAAACCCTTTCCTGAAATCGAAACCTCAGCTCAGACCCAAGCCGCCGACAGCAGCCCCCAGGACTGATGCTCCCCAGGCAGATGATAAGCTGGACATTTGCAATCTGAGGAGCAAGCTCAGGCCTGCAAAGGCGCAGGAGAGGCCTTCTGAGCAGGACCCCGTGTCCAGTGAGAGTGCCTTCAGCAACAGCGTGCTTCCAGGAGAATCCTCTGTCAGATCTCAGGAAAGGCCAAATGTAGAGATGAGGGCTTCGTCCAGACCAGACAGCCAAGTCTTTAAGGAAACGGCTTCCCCCAAGGTTTCTTTTGGCTCCTCGAAGGCAGGCGAGAGTGAGCCCAAGAGCAGCTTTCCTGTTCCCAGGGAACCACCACAACGGCCGGTAGTACCACCCAGAAGGCCACCACCTCCTAAGAAAGCTTCTGTGCCACCACCCGTATCTTCATTTGCCCCCTCTCCTGAGCTTAAAGCCCCCCAGAGGGAAGTGCCTGACGTCAGAGCTACCCAGGGGCCTGGCAGGCCCATGATGGTCCCACCAAAAGCCAAAGGCTTCCTGTCAGCTCCCTGTCAAGAGGATACCAAAGCCAAAAGTGGCTTAAGCCAAAAGGCAGCACCAAAAGCCCTGGAGAGGGAGAAAGCGTCCGTCCCTATTACCAATTCAGATGTCTCCAAAGACGCCCTCTATGTGGCTGTAGCAGATTTTGAAGGAGATGAAGAAACAAGCAGCTTTAAAGAAGGGACCTTGTTTGAAGTCCGTGAGAAGAACAGCAGTGGCTGGTGGTTTTGCAAGATTCTTGCAGGAGGGCCATGTTGGGAAGGCTGGATTCCTTCCAATTATCTCAGAAAAAAGCCATAGTCCCTCCATTGTCTTCATATTATGCAGTGGTTCAGCCTTCTCCATTTTAGTATCAAAATATTTAATTAGCTTATTTATAGTTTTTCATAAGGCTGCCTTTATTACTAAAGAGGGAAAATTATCTGGGATACTATACATTCCAAATTGTGTCCTTTCCAAGAAACAATAATAAGGGAAACAAGCCTTCGTGTAGTGCAGCTCAGCTACTCGTCTTTCTCGGCTAAGTCATTCCCTGAACACTTTTTGATAGGTGACACTTTGTCCTTTCTCCACTCTGTATGGTTTAGGGCAGCCTGTGCCTCACAGGACCAGATGATAAAAATGTGAGTTCTCTTAAATTCTTTTGACTTCTCATAAATTCTTCTGTCATGTCTGGAGCATACAGTGTCAAACATAACAGAAGTTGGAAAATGTTTTTTAAAAATGGTTCCCGTGAGCCTGTTTTCAGTGAGTCTGGGAGAGAATCTGTTTTTGGCTTGTTATTTAGTTGGGCCCACTTAGCCAAAGACGGGAAGTGAGATGGGGAATGGCCGCTGTATTGGCTGAGTGTCCCAGTGAGATGTCATGTGCCATATGGTGCTGCAGGAGCTAAGAGACTCCAGGGCAAGTAATTATTATATTCCTAGGTGGAAAGACTTAGCCAAGTGGAGAGCATATCTGTGTAGTTTTGTGACTGTGTTGTCTGTGCCCTTGTTTCAGCAATGCCTTTGCCAGCGCAGTTGTCCCTTGGGTGACAGTGGCCGTTCCAAAGCGCCTCTTTTGCAGCCATGAGTGCTGCCAACGGGCTTCACTGGGCTTCTGCTGTGCAGACCTCTGTGTAGATGTGTGTGTTTTTCCCAGCACGGTAGTCTCAATTTAATTAATGGAGTAAGCACTGCTTTGGGTTATCCATGCCATTCAGTCTCAAGGATCCAGGCATTTGGCAAGAGGACTGCTGGCAGGGCGCGTGGTGTGGCCTCTGCAGGATCGGATTGCCGTGCTCCAGTCACAATTGCGCCTGCAGGTTGGTGGGTCAACCCTGATTCCCCTGGTCTAGTGGAGGTCACCTGCTGGGTCAGTCACCCCCCAGTGGGCATTGATAGTTTTGAATGCAGGGCCTCTCTGGAAGTAGCAACAAAAGGAGAAAGCTTTTGATGCATTTCTCCCCAGTTTATCTTTTCCTTATCCTTTTGCCTGTGTGGACTTCTTCAGAACCCATGTTTTCCACCTTTGCACTGGTTGCAGAAGAAACACACGGGATGTGTCTAAGGTGCCCATTTTAGCATCTGCCTGAAACATGCAGTCAGACCGAAGCAGCAGTTCTTCAGTGTGGGCAGCCATTCGCTTGGTCAAAAGACACGGGTGTGTTCTGGCCTCAGTTTTCTGCGATGCCATGAAATTGGTTCTTCTCCCTGAAGAGGGCCGCCTTCCAGAGCAGCTTCTGCCAAGAGCCCCTTAACGTGATGGGTGGAGACTTCGAAACAACAGCCAGCCCGTGTGCGCCTGTGTCCATGGGGCACTTGTGTCTGTGTGTATGAGGATGGCCACTTCCTTTCCTGATCATTCCTCATGTACATGCAAGGGATGCAAGCAGGAGAAATACATACACACCTTTCCCTTCTTTGTTGCATTTTTAATGCATGCTCGCCTCTAGGGAGTGAAGCCACCAGGAGAACCTTGCCCCCTGTCCTCAGTCCTGAATGGAGCAGACTTTGACCTAAGACTCTCAGAAATGCAAACCTGCATGAATTTACTGACATGCTGAGGTAGAACGGAGACCCGTATAAAGTAGATTGCATTGGCCGAAGGAGGCCCTGGAAAACACTTCAAGTGACAAAAGGGCCTCCCTAGAGCTGTGCATTTGTGCATTAACGGCATTAATTTGCCTAGCTTGGGCTTCCATGGACTGAATCTCTAACCTGATTAGGTCTAATTTCCATACTACCTGAAACCCTATACTTGGATTCCTTAATTTTTTAGAAAGAGCATTCAGTAGTCCAGCTCCTGATTTTGCCTCTGGACATCAGTACTTGGCTTTTGTGCCGCTACAATTTTAACTGCTGGTCTCTTAGTGCTGGCTTTTACTTCTGTCCATAGGAAAAATAGTTCCCCTTGGTCTTTGTGTGGTCAGTAGATAAAAATACATTTTGTGGGGCTTTTGGCCACATGGAAGTGAAAGTGATTTTTCTTTCTCATAAGCTCCTTTTCAATTGTTGAGCAAACTGATGTCCAGTTATGTCATCTCATTACCTACACCTATCTAGTCATGTGGTAACAACACTAAATTAGATGACTTTACTCCAGAATAATTGGTATACAGGGCAATGACTCCTCCCTCTCTCCCCCCACTGATTCCTTCCCATTTTTCTAGATGCAAAGGCTATCCCACAGTAGGAAGGATGCAGAACTCCTCTTGGAGTCTTTTTCTCTGCCTTCTGCCTTTCTGGTCCCTGTAGTATCTTAAGCTGAGAGTCTGGAATGATCAGGACTGCCAGAGCAGTCTGCCTCAGTGCAAGCAACAGCATCCGCCTGTACCTCTGAGTTTATTATTGCGTGAAACACAAGCAGTGCCCCTCTGACTGAGACACCAGCAGGTGGAAGGGCGCTTCAAAGACCTTCTCCTCATCTGCCATCTTTAGAAGCCTGTTTTAATGTCTAATATTATGTAAACTCGTATCAGTCTGTACGTTGCCATGGGTGGGTGGGCTGGAGGGATTTCTGAGGATGATAGATGTAGCCTGTATAAAACAAACATGTATACTTCCAGCATTAAAGGACGGTGGTGGTATTTTTTAAGGTAAAGAAATAAAAAAGTGGCTTGACTGGTTTCAAGCACAATTGTTACAATATCTTGGTGTTTTTTTCCCTTCTGTTTATCTTCCTTGCCAAAAGTTGTCTTAAGAGTGCCAAGGCCACTATTGGTGTGGGGAGTGATGCTCTTTTGAAGACCGATTTCTTTCCCTTCCCCATTCAGTAGCTGTTAGTGGGTGCATGACTAGGATTGCAAGCTCTGCAGGTGTTTTTCAAGAAAGCCACTCCTTTATTCCAAGTATGAGAATCTTACAGTGTTCCTGTGGAAGCATCCAAAACATGCAAGCAACTCCCAATGGCTCTGCAAAATGGTCCCTTTTATTTCCGGACATGCCGAAGCAATAAAGATGTCTTCCCTGTGTGGTGTGATCCATCTCATCAAAGTGAGATTGGAAGTATTTGCTAGGCTTCCACATTTTCCTTTCCAAACATACCTCCCGGCTTAGGTTGATAGAAAGCAAGAGATGAGCTTAGATTCTTCAACATGCAAAAGAGCAAGCCTCACTTTTGTCAAGAGTAGTCCTTTCTTTTCCGCCTTTTGGAACTGAGTGTCAAGCAGTGTGTGGAAAGGTGCGCACTGCTTGTTAAAAGCTTTTCTTGAAATGTAGTTCAAGAGTGTCAGAGTTTCTTGTCCAGAGGCAGGTCCTTTTACAGGAAGGTACCTGGTTAAAGAAGAGGGAGCTGAGAGGAGTAAACAGGCAGTTCTCAAAATGGAAGGTATTAAGTAGTGACGTCCTATAAGCATCAGTGCCCTTCAAGAAAGAAATGGTCTGGAAACAGAAGTGGGCAGTGAAGTGGCCAACTTTATGGTTGTCATCAAATGATTGCGGTTGGTTAAATTCCAAGTGGAAGCCAAACAGTCCTTTAAAAAAAAATCTCCACATACAGTAATATCGAACAAAATTGAAATGAATTTAAATGTAAGCAAATGGAACATAATGCACACTAGGGCAAATGATCTTAGTTTTACTGTGGGCTTTGAACTGATGGTGACTCTCCAGGGGAAGAGAGATGGATCAATTCAGCTTCTGTGGAAAAGGTGTGCTAGGATTATTAGGAAAGGTACCAAAAAGCAAATGGCCTGTATTATTATTCCATTAAATCTATGATGTGGACAGACACACTTAGAATATTGTACACAGTTCTGGTTCTGTCTCCAAGGAGGAGTAATGGAGTTGGAAAATGCAGAAAAGTGTGAAAAGCTGCCACACTGTCTAGATGCAAAGACTAAAACGTTTAGCACATTTTAGTTGAAGAGCAAAGAAATGGCAAAGGAAGGTAACATGAAAGAGGTACTGAACATTATGGGTGCTCTGGAGAATGAGGTTAAGAATACATGTTCTTCCTTGGCTCAGAGATTGGCAAGAATTCAGGGCTGAGAAAAGAGAGTTCTTTGGTCTGTTTTGCTTCCCAGCCCAAAGCACTGCATATAACCTGTGAAGTCCTTTATGGGTGGGACTAAAATTCCCGAGGGCCCACCTTCTTTCAGAGGAATGCACCTGCTCACCGCGGCCACTCACCGAGGCTCTTCTGTGTGTGCCCCACCCACACCTCTGGGACAGGGCCTTTTCTGTGCTCACTCCCGGCCTCTGGAGCTTCTGCCTTGCACTGCCTGCCGGCCTTCCTCTCCAGCGGTTTTCTGCCACTCCTGGAAACCCTTTTCTGCAATCAGTCATGCAGCCCTGGAGGTAAGTTGATTTCAGTTTTCCGTGACATTAATGTTGCGCTGTTCTTTGAATGTTTTAATGTCTTGCAATTTTTAAAATAGTTTTATACTGTTCTTCGTTGTGGCCTCTGTGCATCACACAGAGTGCTGCGCCTGTGCAGTGCCTAGGCCGGAAAGATTGAAAGCTAATGGTTTTGGCAGGAAAACTCCACTCCCCTCCCCCTCGGTAGTATATATAGAGCGGAGTGTCCGCCATTTTCTCCAGTCTTTTGCGACCGCCGTTCGCTGTGCCTCGTGCCTGTTCGTCTCTCGCTCGACTCAGTATTTGTTCGTTATTTTTATTGTTCTAATATTCTTGTTGTTGTTGCTGTTATTCCAAGTTATTACCCCCTTGTTATAACTTCAGCTCTCTTTTCTTCATTCCTATTAAATATATATATATATATATATATATATATATATATATATATATATAACCTTTTTCTCTTTTCTATATTCTAATTCTTCTTTTTCTGCGATGGCGCTGTGGGCGGCCTTCCGCAAATGTGCGGAATGTGCGTCCAAAATGTCCCCGGCGGACCCTCATGGCTTGTGCCTCCTTTGCCTCAGCGAGGGGCACAGGATGGATAAATGCTGCCATTGCCTTGATTTTACTAAGCAAGCGCGAAAAAATAGGGAGAAAGCTCCTATGGGACCAAGCGCTGATGCAATCGGATCAGCCTGCAGCAAAGTCCGGGCCAGCGCATGCTCCATCTGCTAAGAGCAAGACCGTAGCTTCGACCACATCAGCTCAACGCCCAGGCTCTGCCTCGGACATGCCCGGACAATGCCCTTTGCCCACGCTGCCCATGCCTCAGCCGCATCCATCGGATGATGGAAATTCCTCCTCCGGGGCTCAACAATCTCTTTCTCCCCCATGTAAACAACGGGAAAAGAGGAAGCATGGAGGGTCGGATCACTCCTCTGCCCATAAGAAGGCGAAGAAAGACAAGGCGGCTAAACTGCCCCATAAGAAGAGGCATAGGAATTCGGGTTCGACAGCACCATCGATCCTGGCAGCAGCTTCGGTACCAACACCATTGGTACCAATGCTTCAAGCGGCGATGCAGGTTACCCCACCAACCTCCAATACAACCTGCCCCCCAACAGGGCCTACCTGCTCAATTGCCTGAGGAGCTGCATCGCGAGTCGATTTCCAGTGGGGAGATAAAAGATTCCCCTTCCAGGGCTCGTTCTCCGATTCATATGCCCATGGCGAGAGCTCGAGACCCATCTCCAACCTCACCACCACCTCGGTCCCGGATGGACGAAAGGCGGGAAGAAGGATGGTTCCAGCCCTACTACAGTTATCTGTCGGGCTGGGAGGACTACCACTCCTTTGGATTTCGTCCTCACCCACAGGACCGTTCCTCGCCATCCGCCCATGAGGATATGCCATCCACCTTGAGCCGGGTTGAACCCGAACGTCCCACTTCACCAGGGGCTTCCTCGTCGGAGCCATATCACCTTGGGCCCGACTCTGACTCGGATGCAGACTCCACCTCCTCGGATGTCCTTATTACATCTCAGGGACCATCATCACCTGAAGAGCCCCACATCTTGTTCGGAGAGCTCATGTCTAGACTTGTTCGGTTACTCGAGATTGAGGCGCAACACCAGCCAGATCCAAGCACCAACAAGTTCTATGACATTGTCAGGGGAGAGCAATCACCTGCAATTGTCTTGCCGCTTATTACAACCTTGCGGCAGGTGATGACTCAGCCCTGGGACTTGCCTTCGCAGACTCGGCCCACAGTGAGAAGATACGAATCCATGTATCAAGTCCGGGAGAGTGACATACCCTTCTTACTCCATCATCCTAAGCCGAATTCCGTGGTGGTTTAATCATCCCAGGGCAGGGAAGCCAGGGGACATACCACCCCCCCGAGACAAGGAGGGCCGCAAGATTAATACCCTTGCGCGCAGGGTCTATGCGGCTGCAGGACTTGGGCTTCGCATGTCTAACTATGAAGCCACCCTGGCCAGGTATCAATTCTTTATTATGCAGAGGCTGAATAACATCGTCGCTCTCCTGCCTGAGAGACAATGGGATTTGGCTAGGACTTTCATCAAGGAGGGTATGCAAGTCACTATACAACAATTATCCACAGCATGTCACCATGTGGATATGGATTCGAAGGCTCTCGTCAGGGCTGTCTCACTGTGAAGGCATGCCTGGTTGAGGAATTGCAATTTTCCCGACGAGATGAAGCGGCGAATAGAAGAAATGCCCTTTGACAGCTCTAGGCTCTTTCATTCGCACACCAACCATAAGCTCAAGTCCATCCATGAGTCCCGTATGACAGCAAGACGGATGGAATTGCCCAGACAGCAAAAACGTAAGTGGTCATGGTTGCACCCATCCTACCGCTACCAGCCGCCACAGAGACAGTACCAACAATGGCCACAATGCAGAAGCCAACAACCCCATCAGTGTTTCCCGCAGAACCGTCGGCATTTCGATACGGAGAAGTGTCAATGCTGATGGGACAGGCAAACCTCTCCTCCACCTCCACACCCACCTTTCCTCCTCCCTTTTGGGGAACGGCTGCAAGGCCGACTCCCCATTGGGAGTCCATCACATCTGATCGGTGGGTCCTGTCTATTATTCAGTTCAGATACAGAATAGAATTCGATACCATCCCTTTGTCGAGCCCGATTCGATTTACACTCCGATTTACACTCTCCAGGACTAGTGGACGAAGTACACCAACTGCTTCATAAGGGCGCAATTCGATGGATTTCTAGCTCCGACGGGCTTCACAGATTCTATTCTAGGTATTTTACAGTCTTGAAATGGGATGGTCTTCGTCCGATCTTGGACCTCCAAAATATCAACAGATTTATCAAACCAAAGAAATTTCATATGACTACCCTTCAAAATATCCTTCTGCTGCTGAGGAGAGAGGATTGGTTTGCCTCACTTGATCTAAAAGATGCCTGCTTCCATATTTCAATCCATCCAAGTCATAGGCGTCTTCTGCGTTTCACCGTCGGGACCGACATATACGAATTCAATGTCCTCCCGTTTGGTTTGGCCACGGCCCCGAGGATCTTCACGAAATGAATGGCACCAGTGTGTGCTCATCTACGGCTTCAAGGCATCGAAGTGTACCCTTACCTGGATGACTGGCTTATAGTTTCCCAGACCCGTGAAAGCCTACTGTCAGCCGTCAAGGTGACTTGCGCACTGTTGGACAATCTTGGACTTTGTATTAACCATGAAAAATCATCCCTTGTCCCTACGCAGGTGATAGACTTCATCAGAGCGCGTCTCGATTCCATGGTTGCGAGGGCGTTCCTCCCTCCAGCTCATCAGGACAGCCTCCGCTCCTGTATCTCTCGGATCCGACAGAACAACATAGTTACAGCGCTCTCAATCCAGAGACTTCTTGGTCATATGGCTGCCACGGTCGCCATTGTCCCACATGCCAGGTTGAAGTTCCGCCCTTTTCAACTCTGGTTCAACAAGAACTTTTGTCCACAACGAGATTTGCCCGACAAACCACTTCATATGCCCCGCGCTGTTATATGAACATTGACTTGCTGGATGACCCCAGCCAATCTAAACGTGGATACGCCATTCATTACCCCTCACTCGACGCTGACTCTATATACTGATGCTTCGCTGGTCGGGTGGGGTGCGGTATGTGCAGGGCTTCAATCTCAGGGCATGTGGAACTGGCAAGAGTCATTGAGTCACATAAATTACCTCGAGCTTCTAGCGATCTTCAAGGCACTTTGGTCCTTCGAGGAAGTTGTCCGCCACCAAGTGATACAGATCACATCCGACAGTATAGTGACGGTATTCTATATCAACAAACAGGGCGGAACAAAGTCCACTGCCCTGGCCCGCCTGTCCATGGACATTTGGGAATGGTGCATCCCAAGAGGTATAACCCTCTTGGCAGTCCATTTTGCCGGGACCGACAACGAGGAAGCAGACACCCTGAGCAGACACATGTCGTTCATCCACGAATGGGAACTGAATCATCAAGTCTGCATACAGTTATTCCAGCTATGGGGACATTCAGACATTGACCTATTTGCTACCCACAAGAACAGGGTGTGCAAAAGATTCTGCTCCAGGGTGGGAATAGGACCGGGATCGATGGGAGATGCCCCTATGATCCCCTGGACAAATCTCAGGTTTTACACATTCCCACCTATTCCTCTAATGACAAAAGTCGTATCGAAGATTGTGCATGATGATGCCACAGGAATACTCATAACACCTTGGTGGCCTCTTCAAGCATGGTTTTCCACCTTGCTTTGGATCTCGAACGACAATTTCCTTCATCTTCTGTCCAGACAAGATCTACTAACTCAACAAAAAGGTGCTGTCCATCACCTGGACCTGTCCTCATTGAACCTCACTGCATGGAGAATTCATTGACTGAAGATACTGCTTCAGGACAGAGATCTACTAGGTCACTCGGTACCTCAACTCACGACCGATCTGACCTCCTCACTGACTTGGTACCGATGGGGGTATTGTCGGGACCGAGCTCATTAGATCCAGACATTTTAAGGATTCTCGAGTCTGCACTAAGACCATCAACTCGGAAATCCTACACAGCGAAGTGGCGCTGCTTCTCATCTTTTGCGGAATCACGCTCGTTCAATCCGATTACAGCTTCGGTAGATAATATTCTTCAGTTTCTGCTGCAACTGCATCGTTCGGGACTAAAACCTTCCTCAGTTAAGGTCTATGCAGCTGCCGTGTCACATTATCGGGGTACGGTACAAGGATTGTCAGTGTTTTCACAAGTGCTTATACGAAAATTTCTCAAAGGACTGCAAAATCTTCATCCTTCTATTCGGCCTGTTATGCCCACATGGAGTCTTTCAGTTGTCCTTCAGGCACTTACAAGACCACCGTTTGAGCCCCTAGCGACTGTCGATATGCATCTTATATCATGGAAGACGGCCTTCCTTGTTGCAGTTACATCAGCTCGTAGAGCCAGTGAACTTTGTGCTCTTCAAATTGATCCGCCTTATCTCAACTTCCATAAGGAAAAGGTGGTTCTGAGGATGGATCTGTCTTTTTTTGCCTAAAGTTGCCACGCCGTTCCGCCTGAATCAAGAGATGGTGTTGCCTGCCTTCTTTCCATCACCGTCAAACCCGATCAAAAGGTCCTTGCATACCTTGGATGTACGACGCTGCTTGGCTTTCTAGAGATCACTCAGAGTCTCTTAGACGCTCTAATAGACTTTTTGTAAAGTACTCTCAACGGGACCAAGGATTACCTGTTTCGTCTCAGAGACTGTCAAAGTGGATTGTTCAAACCATTTTGTTAGCGTACCAGCTTGCAAAGATGGACTTACCTGTTGTTCCAAGGGGTCATTCCACTAGAGTGGTGGCGGCTTCTTCCGCGTTTGCCACGGGTGTCCCAATCCAGGAGGTCTGCAAGGCCGCAACTTGGGCTACTCCGTGTAGTTTCGCAAAGCACTATCGCCTTGATGTGCATGCCAGAAGAGACTGTTCCTTCAGGAGGGCCGTTCTTCAATGACGACACCGCCCACCACCATCTCTGGTAAGCTCACTATTCACCCATATGTGTGATGCACAGAGGCCACGACGAAGAAAAGCAGGTTGCTTACCTGTAACTGATGTTCTTCGAGTGGCCATCTGTGCATTCACACAACCCACCCGCCAGCCCCGCTCGGTGTCGGTGAGTGGTTTCTTCATCGGTACCGTATGATACTGCTTCGGTACCTGATACTTTAATATGTCATCGATACCATGGGCTATTGCGGCAGTACCTGATAAGTTGTTATGCCATCTTCTTCCACAAGGTGGCGAATGTTCGGTCTCCAAAGACTGAAGAAAATGGCAGACACTCCGTTCTATATATACTAGCGAGGGGGAGGTGAGCGGAGTTTTCCCACCAAAACCGTTAGCTTTCAATCTTTCCGGCCTAGACACTGCGCAGGCGCAGCACCCCATATGTGTGAATGCACAGATGGCCAGTCGAAGAACATCAGTTACAGGTAAGCAACCTGCTTTTATCAGCTTTGAACATTGTATGGAAAAGGGGGGCTGAAGTAGGTGTGCACCAACCAAATAAATTCGCACATGATACATCTTCAACTTAGGGAATTCATAGTAAGAAATGGCGATGTCCATGAGCTTAGGTGTCTTTGAAGGAGCATTCCTGCATCGGGGTAGGTTTGTCAAGGGCAATTAGTTATGGTGTCTGCTTACAGACCTTCTCAAGTGGTCACCATTAGCCTAATTACAGTATCCGCTCTCTGGGTGGCTGTCCTTCTGTAACCAAGACAGAAACTACACATGTGCAGAGAGGGGGAGAGGGAGGGAGGAGCATCAGGAGTCTTTGCAAAAGTCCCCCAAAATTAGGAAACCCCCCCCCCCAAGGGTAGACCTCTCTCCCTGCCAGCAAGGTACTCCAATTAGGACAGAGCGTGCTCAGTGTCCTTGGGGTGCTAACCACTGGTTGTGAGCAGACAGTAGAAAACCAGGAGGGCTGGGAAACGGTGTGCTCAGAACAGGCAAATGGCACTCTTGCATCTCTGATCTCTCTTGCATCTGGCTAGCATTTCCAGGTGGATTTTTGCCCTCACGTGCTGTTTGTGGGCTTCTGAGAACGATTATCTTCCTCTGGAATGCACACTCCACCTTTCATAGCCAATTAGCATTTCCAGGGTGGCTTGCAATGGCTGACCTCTGCTGGAAACAGGATATTAAGTCAGAAGGATGTTTGAAGGGATGCACGAGGCTGCTCTTGCATGCTTATGTGGAATGTGAAGCAAGCCCGGTCATCAGTATCTGGTTCCATCCATGCTGGCTTTTATTTTTGTGTCATCTGAATGGAAAATCTCTCTGTGTGGCTAAGCAATTCGGTCAGCTCAGTTTGCGCAGGCTGCTTGTTGTTGCTTTGCCTGGGGGAGAGCCTAGCAGACTGATCCAACAGTAGGGATTGCTCAGGCCGAACAGAAGCCTGTTTCCTCTGTTTAGGTCACCAGACAATGGGGGCACATGATCTCCACAACTACAGAGGGAATCTAAATAATTCTGCAGTGTCCAGGAAATACTTAGCAATATATGCACCCGGCCCTTCTGGCCACCTTCCCTATCCTGAAACTGTCCAGCTATTTTGTACTTCAAGTCCCAGCACTGACTGTGATGACTGGGGCTGATGGGAGTTGCAGTGTGAAATGCCTGGAGGGCGCCAGAGTAGAGAAAGCTGTATTGTTCATTATCCTGCATCCTGTAAGCCCTGGTTCTGAGTGTCAAATGACCACTGTGTGGTGCTGCTACTGTGTCTGGCAATTGCTGCGATGCTGGCGTTTCTCTTGCATGGAGCTGCCAGCCGCTGAGCAGCACCTGTTAGCTGGAGGCTTGCAGAAGGAACCGGGTTCTGCAGCCTCCTTTGATCCTTTAACTCCGGCCCAGAGAAACAGTGCAGAAGCCCTGCAGCAGAAAGCGGAGAGCACCGTAGGCTTGATTGTGGGTGCATGTGGGGAGCCGAACTTGGAATGGTTTTGCCTCTGTGCAGTCACACCAAGGAGCATCGGCTAAGAACAGCGGATATTCTGACAAACTTCAGGGGCACATGCACAAGAGGCTGACCACTTTGGCTGGACTGACAGCTCAGAATCCAAGGATGAGATGTGTGCAGGGGAGCTGGCTTGTACTGGCAGGGCTGACAGCTCTGGCGCTGGTAACAAGACGTTTGTTGAGTTGCAGCCCAAGGTCCCGGGTACCTGACTGTGCCTGCTAGGGAAGAGATTTGTGCAAGGGCAGCCGAGGGGCCCAGTCAACCCACCTGCAGGAACAAGGAAGAACAAAATCCTGAGGGGGGACTTAGAGAGGGGGAGTCTATCGGATGGGGAACTCCAGTCTTCTGAGGAGGTGTGCCCGAAAGTCGCCACAGTCCTAGGGTGGCCCAATTAGGATTACAGAGGGAGGTGCGAAGGCATGCCCCGTTCCACCAGGGACAGGAGCAGAAGGATTCATGAGCAAAGCTTTGAGTGAAAGGGTCCAGAAAGGGTTCAACATTTCACTTTGTGTATGCTCAGAGACATCTAAAATAAAAGACGTTTGGCAAGAAGTGCTGATGAGACTGTTACTGCTGGGAGCAAGAACTCCGCTCTCATCTCTCCTAGGGGATGCCTTTTCTGTGAATGGCTGTTGCAGAAAAGCACCCAGTGAGTGTGCTTTGGGTGTGTGCCTGAAGCTTTGCTGTCTGTATCGTGCTCTTTTTACTTATAATGAATAATACTTTCATATTGTGTTTATTTTAGTTGTTCTTATAAAAATATCTATTGAGAGAGATGCATGACAGATCACGGTTGCATGGCACTGAGGTCTGGATGCTGGTGGAGAAAATACTTTCCCACCTCATCCACCTTCGGTCCCACTTAGCCTCACCTTTCCATCATTGCCACAGCTTTTGTGTCTCAGAGCAGCCTTTACAGAAGAATCTTCCAGCGGTCGGTGTTTGTTTGACAGTGACACTCTTTGCCCAGTGGGAGCTGTTCTTTGGTAAATCCAGAAGGCACCATTTTGGAGTAGGTGGTTTGAGACTAAGTATGCACATGCTGGCATTTTCCAACCCGAGCCCATTTGGTCTGGTCTGAAATGAAAGCCTTTTGCCATTGTGGATTACATGAAAATGATGGTGAAGGCAAGTGAATCGGCACGACACCACACCCACAGGCACCTGGGTAGGTGAGCTGACCAGGGGGAACATCTTGCCATTTTGCTTCTGCTCTCAAAAGATATTTCGGGCTGGCAGATAGCAAAGCATATGGCAAAGAGGTGTCTCCTTAGCAGAATCTGGACATGCACATGGTAGGCATGTCATGAGCAGAGCTGGCTGAGCCGGGGGTCAGACTAGATGGACCGGGAAGCCCCTTCTGACTCAGTTTCTATGTTTTTATCTTCCCCTTGGCAATGTCCTGGTTTTCAGTGTTGAGCTGACACTTCCCAGTGTTTTCCGCCTTTCCAACACTTCCCTGCGTCCCCAACTCCTCCAGAAAAGGGAGGCAGTAACTTCTCTACCTTTTCATGGCTCCTGTTTGGAGCACGTACAGAGTTCGTTACTGCAGTTCCTTGGACAGGTCATCAAAAAATAAACTGAGTGGAGCAGGGTGGTGGGGAGAGCTTTGGGAGCAAGCATAATTGTGGGTTGTGCTGGCATCCCCGTGATGGAGCAGTTTGTGCTGGTGTGCAAACTTATTTCCAGCTCTCCAAAATAAGCAAATATTCTTGATAGTGGATAAAAGAAAAAAAAATCTTGGAGGTGGTAGAATAGGAAGAAAGGAAGAAATGGGTCATGAGCACCAGTGGTCCTTCTCATCTGATCCCATTCACTCTGTCCCATTCAGTCATTTCCGTGCTGGGGGCAGGGAGAGCAGGACGTCCCCTGGAAAGCAAAGCTGCACAGAGAGGGTTGCAAAGAGCAGCCGCTACCCACGATGGCCTGTTGTGTCATGTGAACTCAGCCGCTGTGTTCTGCCGACTAGAGCATGAGTGGCAGTGTGGCAGGTAGCCAAGCCTTTTGTTTTGATAAGTCAAAAGCCCACCAAGCTTAAACGCTCGCTTCCTTCCCAATGAAAAATCACGGGTGAAAGCTGCACCCCACCCTGAATTCCCTAAAGGGAAGGTGCCCAGCAACAGCTTCAGTGCTGAGCTCTCACAATAGTCTGAAATCAAATGCATACACTCCTTCCAAACATGAGTGCTCCCTGCATTTTTAGAATGTTTCATGTTTGATTCTAGTTAAAGTTGTTTTAAGAAGGTTTTATTGATGGTTATTTGCATTGTTTCCTCCAGTGCAATGTTGCTCCCTCAATAGGCCTCAATTCTCTCTTCCATCAATCAAATAATTTAATTCTGCCAAAGGCCACCTTCCATGCTTCTTTCTGGCATCAGTTCTTCAGCCAGCAGCTGCCCAGTCCACTCCTAATTCGCCAGACAACTGATGTAGCGATTCATACACTTTATGCACTAAGTTCAGGTGTTTAGCAGCGATGACCAGCTCAGGAATGGCCAGCTGTGTCTTCCCTATCATGACACAGAAGCCCGAGAGTGCAGCTGCCATGTTTGCATGGTCTTTTCCTCCTGCTTTGATGGGAGAGAAGGGTGTGAGTGAAGCAGCTGAGCTCATGGACCTCCTGATCAACCAGCTGCATCACGTAAACATTTGGGTGAGTGTTGGTGGGAATTCAGGGGTGCTGCATGGCCGCTCCAGTAACTGCCCTTTGGTAAATGACTGAATGGCCATCGGTTTTCGGCAGTACATTAATTTACATTCCATGTTGGAAAAGAAGAATGCAGGCGATGCACCCTTCAAGGCTGTGTGCTGTCTTGTGTATTTACTTCAACTTATTCAAGGTTGCCCTTCCAGCTCCATTTTATCCTTATTAAGTAGTAGAGAGAGATGGATATAATGGGAGTAAGATAGTGCATTCAAACTACTCTGTTAGAGCAGATAAAGCCTGAAAGGTCGTATCATTACTCAGTCACTGCTTTCTTAAGGAAGGACTGTAGAAATGCATGCATGCAGACAAGACTGAGTAGTGTCTTCTGTCTCTTGTTATATGCCTTTTTTAGCTGCCCATAGGGCTGGTCATCTTGCATGAGGAAGTTTTCCCTTAGAAAACTGTGTAAATCCAGGGATAGGGCATGGTGAATACGAGGATGAAAGCTTAAGCCAGAATGGCTTTGCTTGTCTTTAAGAAGCCACACCTCTTGGTTGTTTCTGTGGAGGCTGACTTGGTTGGGGCGTTGGCAGTGGGCTTGTGCACGCAGCCTTGGAGGGAGGGTAAAGGGGGAATTGGCAGTGCAGTGCCAAGGGCCCACTGGACCCAGCTGCCCGCTCAGGTGGCGGCGTGCAAGTTCCAAGCCTAGGTAGCCCCACAACTTGGATTCTAGTCGCACTGGCATGACATAAGCAGTGCAACCTGTGTGCAGGTTGTGGTTATGCTCCTCTGTGTGAGCCCCTTCCTAACGGTGTCACCCAGCTAAGATGGATCTGTGCTCTGTCACCTGCTTTTATTGACTGACTGACTGACGGATAGTTCTGTTATTCAAGTACAGTATCTTGGCATTTCCAAGAAATGCAGTAAATAACTGAAGCTGTTCAAGTTGGTCTTGTTGGAGTTGTTTTGAGAAAGGACACTAAGCCAAGGGACAGGACTTAGTGAATGGAACGACAGAGTGTCAAGTGAAAGCTTTGGGGATCATCTCTAATGTCTCTAACATGGAAGCAAGGAGAGCTCCAGGGAGGTTGAGGGAAATGTACCTACCACACAGTCTGTCAAGCTACCTACAGTGAAACGGAAAGGGAGGTGACAACCTAGCTTTAAGTGAGCCTGAGGGTATCAGCGGGCAAGTCCAGATAGGCAAGGGACCATGACGCCTGCCAGAGTCCATGACTAGACTGACACACTGTCACAGCTTTAAATACATGGGAAAAAAGCAAGCTACTGTGGAAAACGCCTGCATTCTCTTTCTTTTTAGCTGCTTTGTAAAGTTATTGTTAGGTTTGAGGAAAATGGGGTGGGTCTCAAAGCAGCGGGCATACAAGATGCATCGTATCACCTGGGCAGTGGGATGATTTCTTCATTGGAAAGTGTCTCCAGTGTCTGACACTAGGGTAGGGGTGGCACAAGCATGGCTCAGAGCAGAAATGCAACAATAATGCTAACATCAGGGGCCTAGAGCTTCATGGGTCTTATGAGGATACAACGTAGGTTCTGTGCTGCCTGGAAGCTCTTACAAGCTGGGCTAATACAGAGGATCAACTTTACTGATGGGTCAGTACGGAAGCACAACTGGTAGCGAGAGGTGTGTGTACAAAACTGCAGCCATAGCTTACTCTGCATGTAAGAATACTCATCCATCAGTGGTCAAGTTATGTTGAATAAGCATCAATGTACTGCTTATTGCAGTGTTCAGGTAAAGGCTATATATATTATTTTACAGTAATATGTTTACTTGTAGGAAGTTTTCTCATCTATGTACAAGTGAAAGTAATGCCTGTTTTGGCCCTAAGTCCTGGGCTTAAAACGCAGACATACTCTGATGCACTCTGCTTTTACTTTTGTACAGAGGGAATATTTACAAGCCAGCATTTTGTTTGTTTCATAAACACATAAATTTTATATTAATGTAAAACAGACAAAAATAAAAAACACACACACACATGTGCGCACGCACATACACACACACGCGCACACACACTACAGATCACAATGCTAGAGAGTATTACATGTAGAGAAGTGCAAACCCTCCCCAAACAATTTGCTTTGAAAATCTATTACAGAGAGATTAAAATCTGTCTTTTTGTAGAATGTGATGCACAGATTACAGTCATGAACCAGAAAAATATCAAGAAGTTTTAGAAATCTGGAAACTTTTTAAAAAGCATTTTTATACAAAGAGGAAATGGGGAGGAGGGTGGCAGCAAAATTCAATGAAAACATAGTTTTTCACTCCAATATCAAAAACAAAACAAAAACAAAAAAAGCAGATTTCTTGGTGAACACATAAGATTCTATAAAACTACCAGCCTTTTGTGTTAAGTTCTTTTTCTCTCTCCATTTTTAAAGTAGCATTAAAAAGGATAAAAAGTGCACAGACACCCTTATAAGGCACAAACAGATCTTCTGAACAGTTTCTTTAAAAAAAGAGCGGTAACAAGAACAAGTTGCTAAGTAGCCTCCACATCCTATATATTATTTGAGAATTCCTTTGTGAGAGTGGAATCGGTAGAGCTGCATTGCCATTAATTCTCTCTTCCTAAGCTGCTTCACAGCTACACTTTGTCTGCAGACTGGGCTACCTTGCCAAAGCACTCCCGGTCTCGGTCTGATGCTGCATCTGTTGGGAAAACCACCCCCTCCCCCAAAAAGGACATGCCCTTCCCTTTTCTGCATTGTGCAATCATTATAGGTATACATTGCCTTTAGCTATACAGTTTCACTGGCAACTCATCCACAGTGGTGTGCTGCTCCACATTCATTAAGGAAAACTAGTTCTGAGGAGGAGACACCAACAAAATCCTTAGGTAGGTTTTGATATGACACAGCAGCTAATGGAATTAAACCAAAAACAGTAGCTTGAAAAGAGGGACTAATGTGCTCTTGCACCAAGCAGTAAAAAGCAACATGGGGGTTTGCAACAGAACGCAGGTAATGAGTAGCACCCAAAAGAAACACAGTAGCTACTGAATTGCCGTTTCCTTACTATTGTATTGTACCTGCAAAAAGGTAAGCCTGTTCTCCACTTTCTGCCGAGTTTTGCCAACCACTTCAGCTATGGCTTTTAGGCCTAACAGGATGAAACCGAACCATGAGGAAAATGCTCCTATTGTGACATCCAGCAGCAGGGGCTGTGATCACACACAATTATAAACCCTCTGATGAAGTGAGTAAGGGAGCCTCTCAAAATGCTCTCTTGAAGCAGCAGCTTCCATGCACAGTAGCAAACCGTCAAGGAATAGATTTTTGCCGGCTTGACCCAGAAGAGTTTCATGCATTAAAGTTTTGCTTCACGCAACCACTTCTACCAATGCTAAGTACAACTATCAAGAATGGCTGAAATCAGTCTTGTAGTTCAGTTTTCAGGCACAGTGTGTTACGACAATTTCATCCTCACCTACAGCACTTCGTAAGCGCAGAATGAGAGAACTGCCATCTCCGCTGCTTGCATGAACTTTTCTCTAAATGAGCTTCTGCAGAGGTTTTGCCATCAATGGCCTGTTGTTATTCTCACAGTGCAGGCTAATCTCTCTCTCTCTCTCTATCTCAACCCAAATGATACCTCTTCTCTGCTGCTTAAGTCTGCAGTTACCCATCATAAACCTGCACATTCCTGTGCATCATTCACACATACTAGATCAGCAGCTGATACCAGCAAAAGGCTGTAGCAAAGCTCCAAAACTGAAGAGGCAAACATTTATGCTCTTAAACTGAGGACTGCTTGTTTTATAATGCTGCTTACAGAGTGTATCTATATGGTGTAATTATAGCATTATTTAAAGCCTTCTCCCTCCACAGTGATCAGTGGGATATCCTAATGCCAGTTTATAACTTCAGTGCAAAGACTGAATTAAAGTTTCAGTTTATGGACATCGATAGCCACTGAAAAACACTACAGGCGATTTCAGCCTACAGTTCTTTGTCTCACACAAAGCAGTTTCATCCATGTTGAGCAACCAGTTGGCTAGATCAAGTGACCGCTGTGATGCTAAACTCACTGTTCAGCAAGTTCTCCTGTGGAAATTTGGATACTCCAAGTATATGGACTGAGAGGCATCCAAGAGAGCACAATGTTGTTTCAAACAACTGTAAACTGGGGTTACTGTTGACCCAAAATATTGCCTGCAATCTCAAGAAACTTGGAAGGATGAGAATTCATTTTGCTTAATAACCTTTGGAGGGTCTTTCCTTATGTAATCCATACGTGGAAATGGACTGCAATTTAGGGTGTGATTTAAGCTGCACTGGCATCAACATATTTTAATGCAGACTGTGAACAATGAGAGCAGTTTGATGAAATCGCTTTGCTGTGAGCAGCTCACAAAATACCATTAGCTACTACCCATGATGGACACTTGCTCGAATTACACTGGGCCACAGAAAGGCTCATCTATGCACCAGCAAACAGAAGGGATTACAGCAAGAATTATTTTTCTGCTAGAGGAGGGATTCTTCTTGTGAAAGGTCCTTGCGGCCAATTTTGGGGGTGCCTCCTTCCTCCCACAGCACAACACCCCTTATTCAGCAAGGTCTCCATGATACTCTGTGTAGCATTTTCAAGCAGCAAAGGAGGCAGGTAAATCCACTTCTGCCAGAACAGATGATTTAGCTTAAATTTAGACCCAACCTAAGGTTTTCTGTGGGTATAAAATGATGTAGGGTCTACTGAAGTAGACCAGCCCAGCAGTTTTAATTAGGATCGTTTGCCCACCATGTAAGCAGCACGACTTTATCAGTTTCTGGCCAAATTTGTTTGAACTGGCTACATCTCCCTCTTAAAGCACAAAACCCTTTGCATACACCCCAAGGAGGGGTGGGAGAAGACCAAAGCTCAGCTGTCTGGGGAAGAACCAGAGCTGTCCTTGGTGCCAGGGTTCATATTCATTGCTAATTCTGCCAGGAGGGGACATGAATGATTGCAATCCTGCCAGCTGCTCCAGTACAGATTGTCAGTACCCGTCAGCTGATGTGGGAGACTTATGGTGCATACTGGGATACAATGGCCACTTTCAAGGTAGACCAGGCTGTTCCATTTCCACCTAAATCATTAGAATTTCTTCCTAGGAGGCCTCCAATGAATAGAACAGGGCAGTCTGCCTAAGGATTAGTGGAGAAGATGGCCACAGTTGTGTGCAATGCAAAAGGATTCTGCCATACAAAGCCCTAAGGAAGGAGGATAAGCAAGTAGACTAGCAAACTTGGGTTAATGCTAGAATGGTGCCTTTAACCCGTGATCCAGGCTACTTATAATTCAGAACTCCCAAACAATCAAAATTCACTCATCGCTTAAGGCTAATTGTCTAATAACAGCTTGCATATCCTTCTCCAATGATCAAAGTCAATGCTATTTAATTTCAGCAAGATGGCTCCATTGTGGAATAGAAGACAACTTCCTGGAGAGGAAGACATTGCAGCCTACTTTGTGAGCAAAACCTCTGGGGAGGAATGGAGAAAAACATCAATCAGTTGTGTTCACACATCACAAATAAATAACCCTGGAAGATTCAAATTTTAAGTTCTCCATCAGCCTCCCTCCTCTGCATCCTGCTTCTAAATTCTCTACATGTCACAGGCAGGTCATGACCCTTGCTAACCTCCATGCTACACAATGTTCCTCTTATGTATACAAAGGCATTAATTAAAACTCTCAGCATCCAGCTGTGCTTAGCATTTCCTCAGTAAAGCATCAGGAAGCTTCAAGTTGCAACTTATAAAGGAGAAAGATGTTATTTACTTTGAGTACAGAGAGAGAGAGAGAGAGAGAGAGACCTGAGAGAGAGACCCATGCAATTGTCTTGTTTGGGGGTTCACAAACTTTGACACCACCTCAAAGATGTGGACATTAAACCATGAATGAACCATCCATGAACACTGGAAAATGAAAATGAATACAACAAAGAGAAGGGGTTTAAAAACATGTCCTATCAAGTTGCTCATTTAGACTTCCCTCCATTTTCCTCATATTCTTGCTCTTGACCCGTGGTTGGGGGAAATAAACTTTCAATGGACAGGGAGCATCCAAGTGCATAAACTGAGATCAGCACAGAACACTGGATATGTTCCACAATTATGGTACAGAAGATGTACAGAATTTTAAAAACTGGATCAGTTACTGGTTTCTCAGGTTCCTTTCCTGAGAAAGAAGGCTATCTATGCTCTAATGAAAGGAACTGCACAAGACAACTCTCCCTTTTGTTTTGTAATTAACATGATAAGTCTCTTTAGACTGCAACCCTCCCAGTTTAGAGCAGCATCTTCACAAAGCTGTTCCCACTATGCAGCTGTACCTTCTGTCTCCACAAGGACCAGAGCATTCCCCGGTTTGCTTAATTATCCCTGATTTGTTTCTACTGGTCAAAACATGGGAATACAGACAAAAGAGCCACTCAGGAGCCACTGACCAGGACAATAACCCATAAGCAGGGATGATAAGGTGTGGTAACCGCTAACGAGATTCTTCCTTCTGCCCCTCCCCATTCATACCCCAAGGGGGGGTGCTATGAGGTTAAGGACGGTAGATCTTAATAATGTCTTTGATGACCCGTCGGCAGATTGGGCAGCAGGCATTGAGTTGCTTCTTCAGCTTAAGACCACAGGTGTTGCAGAGGCACATGTGTCCACAGGTGTAGATCACCACATCCACCTCATTGTCGAAACAAACGGTGCACTCGCCATTCTTGCTGCTCGAAGGTTCTGGAGGTGGGAACACTGGAGACACGGGAGGGCTCAGAGGAGAACTTGGAGCAGTCACTGCAAGGAATGGGGAACAAAAATCTGGGTCAGAGGAGCCGTTCCACTTTCCTCTGGACCTCTAACCTGAGCTTAGAGCACAACACCATCCACTCTTGCCCAGGAGAGCTCAAAGGCAACTCTTCTTAACATGCTCAGCAAAGGTTTTTTCCTTACCAACCCCTTTATTGAAGTGTTTCAATGTCCTACAACTTGTCACAAAAGTGGAGCAAGACAAGCGTGTGAACACCCACTGGGGGGCAAAGCCCACTTCGCGCTGTTTCTGCACTTGAAATATGGACGGCGGCCAGCCGGCATGCAGGAACTTCTTCACAGACCCTGCAGCTCTGGCATGAACTGCTGCCCATCACTGCCTGGCCAGCATCAGCAACCCTCAAATCTGTAATGCTGACGTGGTGATTCTCCATGTCGCAGTTTGTCTCATAGCAAATTCCGGTGAATTGCATATGGCAACATGTGCATATTCTCACAGAAGTTTGTTCCTTCTTAAATAATATTTTATTTAAAAGCAGGTGTGAGTTTAACGACAGGAATGTGGAGTGGCTGATACTTACCTGGGATTAATGTTTGTAATTTTTTGTTACTTGCTATTTTAGCACTTTTGCTTATCCTTGTGTAATTAAGAAAATGTTCTGAAACATGCTTTAGAACCATTTGTCCCATTCAGAAGGCATTCTGTATTAACTGGTGCTCTAAAGCACTTGCCTTGAACCAGCTAAGGATGTTTACCAGCTGTATTTCCAGAGCAAGGGCAGCTCATGATCACACACTGAGCAGCACCAGCTCTGCATGGTTCAGTAGATATGGAGTCTTTTATTTCTTTTTACATTACTTATCAACAGGAAATTTAATCCTTATCAGAATTTCAGTAGTACCATAGAAAGTGACATTGTTCTAAATGTTGTATTTGTCCTTTGTCAACTTCAAGAGCTGCTCCTCTAGTACAAATTTAATTTATATTATAATTTGACCTAAGGCATGCTACATGTTTCACTTATGTTAGAGACACGTCAGAATAGCCTTCTGCAGATTAGCAGTCAAAACAGCTCATCTACTTCCCATTCCTCCTTTTTTCCAGTGAGAAGCCTCCTCATCAGGCACCCAACGGCCAAAATGCCTAAATTACACTGCAAGTGACACCCACACGAAGGACACACCTTCCCACAGAGGCTCTCAATCCAGTCTGCAATGTGTAGTTTGGCTCATGGCATATCAAAGGGGAGAATATACAGGTGCTGTTTTCTTTTCTAATCCAAGAGTGCTATAAACGATTCTCTGGGGTGGGGAGCTTGCCACAGCTCACTACTATAGCAAGTCCCTGCCTTCTCTGGTCTGATCCTGGACAGAAAAGGGGCCGGAAAAAGGGGCAGGGTCTGGCTTTCACATTCCCTCTGCCTTTTCCAATGCTTTGCACATCTTCCTGAGGCCACTGCAGCAGGAAGAACACTATACTAGACAGGGATGGGGCCGGGAGCTGCATGGATGCTGTAAGGTAACGTTTGTGTTTGTGGTTCGGGCAGTTTCACAGGCACATTCTGGGAGGTGGGCACAAGGCACATTTGCAACCCTTTCTTGAGGACTGGGAGCTGTCCACTGACCTCACATAATTTCTGAAGAATATGATATGGCTTTCCTAAATAATGGCTCTCGAGCAGTCTTGGCATAAAGACTAACCACTTACTCACCTTCCCCACATATAGCTGTCTGGGAGCAACTGGGCTTGCCAGAATAATGTTGCTTCTTATGTCACAGTTTGTGTCCAATACAGTGCTCCAGTTGCTTTACTTTCTTGAGGCTCCAGTTATCTCAAAGGAAGAGGAATGGATGCCCCCTCCCTTCTTGATTCTTGGGTTTAACACTTGTGTGCATTAAAATCCAGCAGGGCATTGAGCAGCAACCATAGGAAATCTCGGTATGCCTCTCACAACAAGCGACGCAGGGTGTACAAACCGCAGCATGTCTTAGTTCAGGCAAGGCAAGAGCCAGTCCATAAGGCTGGGCTCATCCTTCTTAGCCAAGGTACCGGATGTGTCGATGTCGATGAAAATGGAATGCAAAGAGGACATGGGCAAAGGGCCACTTACCTAGAGATGACTCAGAAGCTGACGAAGACCTGTTCACGCTGAAAGCCATATCTGAATCGCTGTCATACTGTGAACCTCCAGGTGACCCTGAGGGAGAGACAGTTGCAGGGCTTGACTGTACGGTGCCTGAAAATACAACATACGGGTTTGGTCAGCTTTAGGGATGGGGCAGGAGCCTTTGAAGCACCAAGTGCTGGACTGCATTTACCCTGGGCGAGTGGCATCTGTTTAATCTCCACAAGTCTTTACAAATGACTTTGGCTTCCCAATTACATTGCACTAATTAGCATGTTGATTTGTTTAAAGAAAGCAGGCTTTCTTTGTTCCCAAGCTTGTGTTAATTGTTTGCACTGATAAGGCTCACATTTGTTCCTAACTAGCTTAGTTAGAGGCTGTCTGCCACAACCTGACAGGCAACATCCCAGCAGGAGACTGAAAGCCTGCGTCCCCTTTGTTGAGTGAAACTGGCATTTTATCAGGAAAACACTGCTGTAAAAAGGGCCTGATTCTCCTTCTGAACAAGCATTCACCCTAGCTATATGAAAAAGGGCATTTACAATGGCCTTTAAAAACACACAGTGAGTCACCCGGATGAAAGAAAGCAGGTTACTAAACTGCAGTGGACTTCCTAGGCACAATGATGCAACCAAGTGAGAGAGGATCCTACCAAAACGTAACAGGCAGAATGACTAAAGAGGCTCCTTGTTCAGGGCTGGACCTCTCACAGTGCCAGATGTCAAAGGCAGACATGCTCAAGCCCCAAGGACTTGTTTGGCTACTCCTGGAAAGAGACTGATGGAGTAGGCAAACCTTTGGCTGATCATGCAAGGCCATTCTTATGTTCTGAGCTAAAACAACTGCCACATCTCCAATTCCAAAGCAATGGCACCTTCCATCTGGAGCCGTGTGACTGATCTCTGCTGTGAGAAAGTAGCCCATTAAAGTGGCATAACCAGAAGGATACAAGAGTGTTGGTGTTGCAGAACAATTTGTATCTTGGGAACTATGCTAGGACTACTGCAGGTACTTACAGCACTGCTGTGACATATATCTCTATCTCATTCCTTACCTTGAGCAGGATCGCCTCCACCCCAATCATTCCTGGGCTTTTGGATTTTTGGGCCCATAAAAACAGTGTAGGCTAGTGCTCATGCAGCACAGTTATCAGATTTTGCCCAGCTCTCCAAGTACAAAACGATGCTTCAGTGGGGCTAATGCACATTACTACTTAAGCCAACGAGGCTTTAATTGGTCAATAAAATCAGGGCACTGTGCTGATAGGCAATGGCCCATTGAAGCCAACAGGAATACGGTGCATCGCCAAATGTCTGTAACAAGCTCTCAGCTTTTTGCAAGCATCATTGCGTTCATATAATTTTGTACTGTTCAGTTTCACTTACCTAATATTTTGAGCTGATTGATGACACCATGGATCGTGAAGAATACCCACAGCGACTGTGAGGTATCAACACACATCAGCATCCCTCGGTTCATCCCATTTATTCCATGGTGCACTTCTCCATTTGGCAAGACCATGAAGTTGAGGATGTCATTATTATTGAGGACTGGGAACCCTCGGCAAACCACCCAATATTCCTTACGATCCAGAAGGAAGTCTGGATCCGCTGGGAGCTCATTTGTCCGCAAAGTACCTGGATCACAAGAAGTGATGCCAAATGTAAGGGCTCCATAATACGGCAGCCCTAGGTGTCCTACTTCCACGAAGAGGCTTTCGCCAACGTGCAAAGGTCGATCAGAAAACACCAAAGTTCTATTGCTCTCTTGCCAGTTGGTGCAGGCAGACATCCGGTCCTGAGAAAAGTTAATGTCAGGCCCATGGGTGGGGTGGAAACGCAGATCTGTGTCTAGAAATGCAGGCACCACTTGGGCAAGCTGTCGCCTGCTTGGGCAGCAAGGGATGGTGTGGTTATCTGTTGGCAGCGCAGGCATACGACTCAAGTTCAGATTGGCAATTTTGGTCACCACTTGATTGTTCTCTAGTTCATTGTTGTTAAAGTTGGCCGAATCATGGCTGCTCTGTGGAAGGCAGGTGCTGAGTCGAGCATTACTGAGCCGGGTGGAGGTCATTGTCTCAGCAAACATGCCGTCTGCAAGATAATGAAAAGGACAAGCTCTGTTCAATGCAAGCTGAAAACAGTGGCCCACCCCGCCAGGACAGTTGTTTTTCCAGCCATTCTATCACCACACCTAAAGGCATCACAGCTGGTGCTTGCTGGGAAAATCTGTAGTAAAGTAAGGTCAAGAAAGGCTGCTCTTCTGGTCCAACTATGTTTCCAATTTAAAAACAAGCAAAATTATCCAAGAGGAAAATATCTGAAGCATAGAATTCACAGGTCAGAGACGCACCTTCCCATTAACCCATTTGTTATTAATGACTTCCCAGTCTACGACAAGGAAGGAATCCCTGCACAGGACAGAGTTTGCAAAATTCAGCAAAAGGGAGTAGCGAGCCGAACACAGGTTTCCTTTCTGCTCTCTATTCGATCTTGCGAACTCTGTCCTATAGTGAGCAAGAAAAATATTCCTTCCCATGCCCTATCCCTCAGTCCTCCTCTTGTAGTCCTTCTTAGTGTAAGAGACTGGAAAGAGAGTACATTTAATCACTTTACAGATAATTAATAATACATTGTGCAATGCTAAAACAGCACTAGTGACCTTTTAAAAATGTTTCACAGCACACTAGACTCTTTGTTACTGACTGGCCATGTGAGCAAGCAACAGCCTTTCTCCCCAAACCGTGTCCTATCTGACAGCATCAGATGTCAAGAAAACAGACATTTCCTGTCCACAGGCAGAAAAGCTTGAAGCAGATCATTCTATTGCGCTTGCTTTTATAGAGAGCTGATCATGAAAAATGGGGTGAGTGGTTCTAGTTAAATATTTGAGTTAAAATATTCAGATTCTGGAAGAGGCATCAAACCATGGGTTAATGCAAACATAGATTAGCATTATGTGCAAAGTTGATCAACAGAGCATTTTTATGAAGCTTTAGCTCCTGGGTGGTACAGAAATGCTACTAAATAAATAAAGAGCAAGGTAGATAAAAAATGTAAGATGCCAGAAAAATATTTTTTGTTTTGTTAATGTGTTTGCATGAATACTAATTCACATTTAATGTGAATACCAAGTTTGTTTAAATAATAAGGTAAACTTTAAATAATCCAAATATAATAATGTTATCGTTATTTGTTTTTCAGTGCCAGGCTAAGACCTTTTTATTCAAACAATATTTTAACAATGTTTAATATTTATAGGTTTTAATTGTGCAACCAGGGTGTTTCCAGGTTTTAACTGTATTTGTATTTTATTTCTTTATTTCTGTGAGCTGTCCCGAGGCTATATAGCAATGGGATGGCATACAAAAGCTTTAAATAAAATAAATAAATAAATATCCATGCAGTTAATTTTTAAGCTGAATGTCTCTACCAGATACATACAAAGGAGACTTTTTCTAACCAAGTGAAAAACTAATGTGATTATTTTTCAAATAGGAAAACATACACCTTCTGCAAACATAAACATTTCATTTTCAGCTGATGAAAATAAACTGTTCTAGTCTGTCTGGTAACTATCAAATCCTGTTTCAACCTATCAGTCATGGGCATTTCATTTTTATTTCCTATTTAAATATCTGTGAAGTCACAGTTGGGACAAGATGAGGCAAACAGAAAGAAACAGCACTAAGAAAAAAAGTGAGAAGACAAAATTGTCCAGTGTAATTCCATACTCTGGGTACAACCCTATCACCACTTGCATGGGAGTAAGACCCAGTGAGTTCAATGGAAAATAGTTCTGAGTTTTTTCTCTTAACCTCAAACTAGTCATTAGAAAGTTTCTTTATGAGAATAATTTAAAGACAAAAAGATATAAAACCTGCTTGAAAGAATGAAAGTGTAAATAATTTCTATTTATAAAGTAACACGGTTTAGTGAGCAATTTAGCAGCAATAGGAAACCTGATTTAAACAGACTCACTGCTACTGCTGCTGAATTAAATCACCTTGATTTAAACCAAGGTGCCTGATTTAAATCCACCCCAAATGATATTCCTAAAGGTGAGATTTCCTGAAACAAGTTTCAAATACTTAATACTGTCAGTTCAATATGCAAAAGAATTGGGCATGCAATTTTCTTTAAATGATAATCAACCACACAGCTTTTTTTGAGCATGGGAGTCTAAGAAGGGATGTTCCAGCAATTCCCCCTTGCCCTGGGCCCCCAGGGAGCTAGCTCAGTATTTAAAGAAATAAAGAAAGACTGGGTTCTCAGTTTAAACAAACTGAGCAAATAAGATGCTTCATATCCACCATCTGAATAACTGAAACAAGAGGTTTATTTGCCCATAGTGAGCAGTTTTGCACTTTGTCTTGTGGCCACATTTCTATATTCCGGATTCTCTCTGTGCCCCCCCCCCCCCCGCCCCTCAAGATACTGACACAAACTAGAAAAGCATAACGACTAACTGTGGAGAACGAGACAGTTCCTCTTAGATGTCTGCCTGTAAACTGGTGGTATTACTATTCACAGGGTGGTTTTGAGACTGGAAAACAATTGGCAAACTCTGGCCACAATCCAGAAGAGTTAAGAGAACTTTACATCAAAAGTATTCACTGGTTTTAACACACTTAATTCCAATTTGGTTTCTGTTCAGCATAAAATTATAAATGGGAGTTATAGAAGTTTGAGGGGAACTCCACCAGCATTTCTGTCTATTGTACCGTTGGGAAATGTGTGTCCCTCCAGAGGTTGTCGGACTGCAACTTTAACCATCCTAGAAGCATGGACATAGTGAAGGATGATAGGAGCTGCAGTCCGTCAACATTTGATCTCTTTTTCCTGTGCCACTCCTAAACTGTGGTATGTACTCCCTCGTGACTGAACCCTACCCTCTTGGCTTTTACAAGGTACATCTTTTTGTCTTTTAAACTATATGTGTTCATTGGCTGTGTTCACATGACACAACAACCCATCATGGATAACAAGCCATGGGATGGTTGATATATTGCACAAACTTGGAATGTTTCCTAAAAGATGGCTTGTTTCAGGGCAACAAACCATCCCAATATCTCATGGTTTGTTGTATGGGTCATTATACATATGATGAATTGTCATGTTTACTGAACCCAGGTGACCAAACCCACTGCGGCTACTGGGAAGTGGCCAGCAAGCCACCCTGCAAGAGTGGAAACCCCTGTCCCACCACTCTTGCCAAGCTCGCCTGAGCCACTGCCAGCGCATGAATGCCCATGCCCCTTTCAGCCCCTTCTGCTCAAGAAGAGTTTGCTACAAATGGGGTGGGTGGGTGGATTCTACTCACTCTCCCTTTGTAAGCACAGTTCACTCACCCCCTTGAGTTCACTAAATAGCTCACCTTTTGACAGCTGTCAAACCAAAGCAGTGGGGGAAGGCTATTTGGCATCTCTGGGCGTCAATGTTCAAATTGGTAATTGCTGCACTTTGCTAGCAAATGCCTCAATATTACCCCTCTGTAATGGGGCCTCTGTAAGTACACAATTGTGTATTTGTGGAAGCTTAATAAAATGTTTCTAAAAGTATGAAAATAGTTGTGCATGTTAATGGGTCCAAAAATAAGTAATAATATGAGATTGCAACCATGGACAGCCCCTCAGAGGTGCCACTTGACCAGTCTGAAGGGTTGTTACTGGCCATCCTACAGGGATCATGAAAGCCAGCTTTCTTCCCGGCGGGGAGATAAAGGGGGGAAGTTGCCACATGCCAAAATGGCTTGTGATCATATTGGGGGTCTTGCTGTGGTGTCCCCTGAAATACCTGCAGGTACTCTGAGAAAGAAGTGGCACTGCACAAGCCATGGTGAGGCCAACTGCCTGCCAGATGCACTGTGGGTTGTTTTCAGAACAGCCCAACATGGTTTATTGGTAGGGTGGGTTGCAGAGGCATGCAGATACTCCCAGGATGTCCTTTATAGCGCACCAAGCCGATATCATAAGCGGAACTGAATTCTCTTCTGCAATCCCGCTCAGAGTAACGTAAGAGTGCCCAGTACTTCCTTTTACAAGAACTGCAGAACTGTGGATATATGCAGTAAGTTAAGGATATATGCAGAAAGGTCAAGCCGGGTGGATGTGGCAGCTTGGTTCAGATAGCCCGATGGGATATCTGAGGCATGTATTCAGCTCATCTTCTGAGAACAATTAAGGCAGTAGATTATGTCACAGGCAGCACCCAAGATGCCCAGTGGTTTGTAAGCACATACGAAAAGGCTTGTCTGTAAGGACAGAAATAAGTCCACAGTCATAGTTTACTGAGATGTACTTCTAGGTAGGCTGATGAAAGCCAAGTTATCACCTGAACTCTGTGGGATAAGGTGATAAATTAAGAGCAATAAGCATCTTGTCTGCCTGGGAGAGATTCAAGGTGAAAAAACCCAACACTCTGGAAAAGTTTCCAAACCCTTAAAAAGAGAATTATGACACTGCCATCCCCACTGGAGTTCTCTGATAAGCAGAGGAGCTGGTGTTTCCTTGGTGTCTAGGTAATGTGCTTTCTAAAAACTCTGATAGGGCAGGAATGTAATGTGAGAGGGTCTAAGTGGTCCTCAGAAGAGATAGTGGATATAAAATAAGAGGGAGAAAAAAGGACATGCCTCAAGGATGAGTCATACCGCTCCAGTGGGCCACAGCACGCACCAGTTTGTGGAGCCAATACAGAAGTGGAGGAGGGCTCATGTCTCCCGCTTGCTCTCCTTCATCACTCATACACAATATTTTCAAACTTAAAGGCTGGTTCATACTAAGGATATGGTTCAACAGATCTGCAGCTTGATCAAAGGAGTCTACCGTATGGAGCCAAGTTGGCAAATGATGCCCACAGTTTCTGGCATAAAAAAAGAGGTTCAGATGTATAAGTTTTAAAAATCTGTTGCCAGCATAGGAGAATCATGGTAGAGTTCAATATCCAAAAACGCTAAGACAAAGCCAGATTTCCACTGAGATCATGCTTCCTTTGTGATCCAGCTTGTGATGCACGGTGTTGGTTGTAGAAATGGCAAGCACATGTTCCTCATATGTACCCTACAACTTGTACTGCAGTTGTCAGCAACAAGGGGCTGCCCATGGTGCATACATTACGCATGGATAAAGGCAGCAATCTTAAATGCCATCTGCAGTTTTGAGCAGAAAGTACCAACTGAACCCATGGATGGCAGCTGACATGGAAAGAGGAAAACCAAACATTAGGAGCCTGGAGTAAAAGACTACAGAACAAATCACAGGAAGGAGCGGTACAGAAGCTGCTTCACATCGCTCCTTATGGTGGCAACAGATTCTGCATACAGCTAGCTGTTGGACTGCAGAAACCCAATCGAGTGGGGACTCCTTTTATTGCCCCACTGCAAAGATGGTGCAATGACAGCAGGCTTTTTAATCTTCTGTGTGGCTTATTAACATAGGTAAACATGAAGAGGCCATCGCGAGGAGCAACTGAGACAGACTCTGCATCACCATTTGCTATGTGTACCAAGACTAAAATGGCAGACAAGTGCAACTACTTCATACTAAACACACCAGTCTGCACATACTGGCACATTTATTGACAGAGTCTCTGCTACTACATCATGCTGTCAAATGCTGGAAATAGGCCTCTTTTCAGACATCAGAGTGAGGAAGGGGCTTTGTTTTGTTTCAAAATGACTGGTGAGATTCTCAGAAGGCTGAGCTGGATGGAAGCTCTATGCTTCAAGCATGCAGTGATTAGCTTCTACCATCCCTAAGAGAAAGGCACAAGAAAAACATTCTAAAAATACATGCAGTACTACAGCAGGGATCAAGAAGCCAATGGAAAAATAAAAAATATATATTAATGTAACTTGTTTTTTGCTTGCAGCATAATCAATCTCCATGAATTTTGCAAGGATATCTTCTGCCAAAGGGAAGTGAATACATTTAGGGATGCAAAAATACTAAATAAAAGTGACTGGATGCAAACAAAAAAGTAGATTTTAGTATTTGAGTCTGAACATTTTCCACCATAAGCAGCCATTTCATTCGAGCTTCATTGCTTAAGACAGCTAGATGGGAGAGAAGAAAGGACCTGAAACAAGGATGGACCGGACCTTCCTCAGTCACACCTCCTGTGCTCCTTCTGGTTTTCTGCAACAGGGTCACAATCAGCCAAAAGATAAACCACAAAGCCTAAGACCAGTAATATGTACCTGTCTTACCACACAGGCCAGCAATTCAATGGGCTTTCTCTGTGAGCATTTAACTGGCTTTGGAAAAGACAGAATACAGAGAAGAGTTTGAAAAAGAACATGTAACCTACCTAGGATTTGCACTTCATGGGTGATTCCGTAGACATCTATCAGTGCCCAGAGAGGCCCAGAGACTTTGATGCCACAGTGAAACAGAATTGGCTCTTCATCATTAATGCTATAGAATACTCTCCCATGGCGATCAACCCAGAATGCCAGGATGTTGTCCCTTAGTGCAAATCTTTCCGGCAGAGCTTTGGCCCAGAAACCTGGCCGTGTCACCAGATCTGGACAGGCATACTTTGGTATGTCATCTCCACTCATCTGTGAGGGATCATGAGTGGTGAAGCCAAAGCGCAGTGCGCCACTCCACCCATGGTGCACAGACACCAGCTTGAGCCGCACTTTCTCGTAAAGGTGAATGGGCCTGTTGGTGAAGGTGATGCCATTGCAGAAACTGTTCCTTCGGGTGGCCTTGCGAGAATGGGCATCCAGGCGTATGTTTTTCCCTTTGGCCTGAAAGTGGAATCGTGGAGGTTCAGTGATGGCAAGGACTGACCGCCTCTCATGGCTACTGTTCGGCAGGGTATAATAAGGCCTGTGAGATACCGAGCGGGACTGCTGACTGGTGTCTGCAGAAAGAGAAAAGAAAAGGCATTATTAGGAATTTCTCATTTAAAGTAGCCATTCTAATTTAGATTACAATGATAGGAATATGGCTTTCTTCCACCTACTACAAAGTAGAGGGACTGCTTTTAGATTTTAAATTTTCCACCAATCTCATTCTTATTTGGGCAAAAATTAGATACGTCCTGTTCTTCCAATCCTGCTGACAGAAACCCTTTTCTGGCCCAGAAAGAACATTACCTTGGGCCAGTCCTTTATTGGAATCAGTTTTAAAATGGATGTGCTGCTAAAAGTCACTTAGCAATTTTATTAAGTAGCATATAAGGATTACAAAAAGAAACCAAAATAAATGCAGCCATCACCATAACAGGTAAAAACTACATTTCTTATCAAAAGTGCAAAAAGTGGGACATCCAAATGCAAGCAACAAAATACGTGGCAATCTTTTAAAGACACCCTGATCTTACTGCTGCATAAATCACACGTAAATAGTATCTACCTGTGTAGCTCTAAAAACTGAATTTCAACTGCAGCTGCTTTGAACATTTAGATGATGGCCTAAATTCTGAACACTCTTCTTTTGTGGCACCTTGATTTCTGCAGCTGTGCCTCCATATAAATTAGATGTATTTTCTATTACAGGGTTTAACAAAATGTGATGCTTAGAGCTGAACAGTGTTAAAAATCAGGAAGGAAGGAAGGAAGAAAACTTCATTTAATTTTCTGGATTTATCTGAAGCATTCCAATAATGTAGGATCTATGAAAAAATTAGCTTGTGTGAAGCTGTTTTTCTAGGTCTTACCTATGATTTCTGCTTATAGCAGTAACAGCGTAATGGCAACTATTCAGTAATTGTTTCCCTTATTTTTAATGAATGGCATATACATTTTTTAAAAAAACCCAACAACCTCAGGATGAGATTAAAGGTGTTGGCCTAATAAACCACATACCAAAAACAGCTCTACTGTTTCAGTGGCTAGATTCTAGCCATTGGCCATTACAAACAGCCACTTGCCAAATGTTCCTATAGCTGAAAGACAACACACACAGATACACTCCTCCTGCAGGTTTTTCACCCATCTTACCAACCTTTCCTTCTAATTTAGCAGAGATTTCAGGAAGGGGGTGGTTAAAAGGTAGGTACAGCTGAGCTTTATGAACAACCCAGTTCAGTCAGTATGGTTCAGTGGATAAAGTCCTTCACTGACATAAGGGAGACTATGACTTCAGACATAAGAACTCCATGACTACACAACTTTATATTTAGAACTGTTTATTTATTGATTAGATTCATATTCTGCTTTTTTCTTATAAACTCAAAATGGCTTACACCATTCTCCTCCTGCTCTCAATCTTATACCCATAACAACAAGCCTGTGAGGTTGGCTGGGCTGAGAGTCTGCCACTGGCTCAAAGTCACCCAGCTGGCTCCGTGGCTGAGTGGGGACTAGAACTCAGATCCCCTGAGCCCCAGTCCCATGCTCTTGACCACATCACACGGGTTCTCTATTGTTGCGTGGTACAGCCATTTCACATTCCACATACAGTCAGTGACTGAATAAGCCTATTTTCCTATATGCTCATTTTCTGTGCAAAGTTCTTCGTCGTCGTCTTTTACTGTATCTCTGATATTCAGTATGAAGCAAGAAGGCTAGGGAAGCAAAAAGTCTTTTCCATATTTCAGTTAAGTCTTGTATGTGTATGTGGCGACAGGTCTCTCCTTCAACCTTAGACACTCAACTATAAAGGGAGAGCCTTAGGGAAACTTTCTAACATGGTTCAAGCTGAGATAAATTAAAGAAAGAAAATACTATGATTAGCCCTGTCATAGTACCTGCTTATCTCCATCTCCTCTTATCACCTGCCCAATACTATCAACCAGCAGAGCTGGTCCTCCCACATGGCACAATGAATTCCCCACCTCACACAATGGATCTGGAACAGGGGTGGACCCCTGCATGAACAGCTAGGACCCCAATATGGCCACGGCCACACATCTTGCAAAGGTGCGTGGGCTGGCACTGCCAGGAGTTGCACTGGCCATTCTGATGCTGGGGCACAAAGGCAACTCTCTGCCAGTCTAGGCCATATGCAGGCTCAGAAGCCCATTTGTGTGATGCACAGAGACCACGAAGAAGAATAAAACTTTCTAGAGTTACAGTCCACTCACAGGCACCAATGGAAAATATTAACACTAAGAGTTGCTTAGACTGTGCAACAGACTTTCACTACAAAATAATTAAGTTTGGTCCGTATAATATAAAGCTTGGGATGACTGTACTGATAGGTGTTTCTCCAGAGATGCCAGGCATGACATTCAACACTTGGAGAAACTGGTGTTTCTTTAATATATTTTACTGACATCATAGTAAGGAACTTCAATACCAATGAAATGGCATTAAGTGGGAGAAGAGTTACAGCTACTTTGAAGACTGAAGATGCTATCCCTTTAAAAGCTGCAAACCCAGATTAGACATGTAGCTGAAAATAATGAAAATGCAAGCAAGCAAAGTAATAAACTCTGCAGCTCTGAACATTCAGAATAACCCCATCCAAATAAGATTCGGTTTTTGAGCTAAAATCTCTCTACCTTGATGCTCAGTTCTTTTCTGATGCCCACCCCCAAACTGCCCAACATTAAGAAGTATTCCTTTGCTTTTTATTTTGCTTTAAAACTTGTATGTTCCTTCTTTAAATTCCTGCTTGAACATTATGTTCCCGGGTGCATATTTTCAAGAGCACTTCATAGGATCTATACCTTTCTGTGAAGGCAGCCTAAAGAGTCCAATCTTACCTATACTAGTCTGTGAATGAGTTCACAGAGAGCAATGGGGCGCAGTCACCAGTTTCCCCTTTTGGTTAGGTGATCTGTCTCTCCCCTACACTTCAAATTTCTTGGGCTTGCTTGGCTAGAAAGAAACAGACTGGCCTGTTCCCATGTCTCTAACCGCAACTTGACCTATACAAATCACCAGATGACGCTTTCCATAACATGAATGCAAGTACTACAGCCTGCTAATGTCTGCAGATCAAACTGCTTGTCAAGGTGCAAGACGAGGGGCTTGGAGAAACAAAGCAAAATCACAAAAAAGCCTGATAATGAAACCACTGGAGCAAGTTCTTAACAAGGCTGGGCCCCTCCAGAGGTTACATGGGTATGCCTGTAATATAAACATCCTGCCAAGGATGACAGATATGTTTTAAGAAAAAACTTTCCAAAATGAGTAAAGCAAGAGGACCAGAAAACCTAAAAATAAACATGGGAGGGAGCATCCCAAGAGAAGTGTGTGGGCTGTAAACCGCACTCCATCCTTTCCCACACAAGAATTTCACTTGGAAGAGCCTGGAGACCTGTAACCACTGGCAACTTTGTGTAGGTGAAAATACATTGTTCACAGCCGCAGCATCCTGAGAATTTTACCTTCCTTACATTAACACCTAACTCATGCCAGATATGGAGAGGTGTGAAACACCTACCCTTTTCAGAACTTTAAAAAAAGGGAATAGCATAAGCCCACAATTTTATCTGTAGCAGCAATACAGAAATTGAAACTCTTAAGGTATTTCTTTTCTTTGCATTTATCATTAGAACAAAGATATGAAGAATGAATGGACCAGCAGATATAACAGAAGTACACACTTTACTAATGAGTAGTGACTCATAGATAAGCTTAATAGTAAATATTCTCAGGCATTCAGCATGTTTACTCCACTGAACAAAGGAAACTTTATCATAAACTTCAATTAAGACCATGATAAGGACAAAGAACTCAAAAACAAAGACTACCACATGAATGCATTAAGGCTTTTAACAAATAAACCCTTGCAATTGGGCCACAACCTGTTCCCAGTTATTTCTTTAGTATGAACAATACATATTTGGTATTCACACACTTCAACATATTTGGTCCAGAGATGTAGCTCCTTTGCAATCCAAGCCAAGTCCACTAGCACTGATTGCAAGAGAAAGCATTTTTGAATCTGTCACTTGAGTTATTAAAGCTGCATCTTCCTGTCAAAGTGTCTTCCTTCCTTTCTCCTCAGCAGATCAACTAGAGACTACAACTGCTACAAAATGGTTGTTGGAGAAAGAGACAGTGGGAAACATTTCAGTAAATTTATCTTTTGTATATACAAAATTATTTCATTATCTTCAAGCAATGCACGGACCAGTATTAAGTTGTGCAGATGGTGCTCTCAAAACATAGACTTAACAAGTTTTGCCCCATACACAAAGGAAAGAAGCAAAGAAGGGAAGTATGTTAATTGAGAAGAACTTCAAGAGGAGAAATTTTACTACACTGACAATTATTATGCAGAATTTTCTACTTATTTACTTATGCAATAGATGAAACTGGAGAATTCTAAAAGAGACTGCCTGGTAGTGTCAAATGAGATGGAAAAGCTTTTGTACAGCCAAACTACCACCTTCATTCCAAGCTTATGAACAGGATGCTCCAGCCAAAGGTTATTTTTTAAAAAACAACACAGGAAAGTGTGTTCTGATTATACAATAGGAAATTATCCAGAAGGAAATGAATGGATAATTTATTTATAATGCCATCCTTTACTAGCACAAACACCTGTCTGTTATTCTGATAAAAATAAAGCACTTGGATTGAGCCAGGAGAGGCAGTAAAGCAAGGAAAGAACACTGAAAAGTCTATCCCACATCAAACATCTTCTTTGGCATGATGCTTTGCAGGTCTACTAGCCTGGAAGGGAAGGGAAGACTATGCCCACGCATCAAAACCCAGCATAGTCCATTAACTCCATTTTCATTCCAGTGAATTTCTTAATTGCTTCCATTCACAGGTCATAGAGAAGAGGAATTGACAGTCATATTGACTAATCAGCACTTGGTTTGGTACCTCATATTATAGTTCCAATTGGGTCAGCAGGTGGCAAAGGATCAGGTGCTTACATTGCTGATTACATTACATTGCATATGGCAGTTTAACACATCACTTTGGGATAACATTTAAATCAGCAAATGCAGCGTGAACAGCGCTGAGCCTTACTTGCAAATTGACAGAGGTTTGATCCAGTTTTCAGCTGAATCAACTTTATTAACATAAGTTAACTCACCTGCCCTTCCTTCTCTTAGCATTACTTAGGAGACCATGCTGAATGAGGTGAAGGAAGGACTACCTGAAATTGGGTGCAGAGAACTTATGTCAGTAGAATGCTTCCTCTTTTGGAAGGTCCCATCTTGATGAAGGCAGAGCCTTGATCAAACCCCATGACATTCATGAGATACCATTTTCAGTATTAAGGGCCTAGATATTACTTACTGTCTAGCACTGGGTGTGGGGAGCAACACATTCAATTACAGCAGCAACTACAGTCCACATGTGGGCCATCAGCAATCAAAGTTTTACAACTTCCTACATTGCTGAAGGAATTCTTAACAGAAAGCTTAGCCTATTATAGTTGCCTACAATTGTCTTTTGGAATTAAATCTATTGTTAAGAATGTTAAGAGAGGAAGTAGAATACTCCATGCAGCCTAATTAATGGAAAATTGTACTACCTTTCATATGTACAATTTCTGTGGATTTAAAATGGAGGCTCATTCCTCCAAAAGAAAAAAACCTTGATGTTTCATGTATACCAGACCTGGTAAGAACTTGTCTCCGTTACAGAAGTATGCAAGTAAAACTTAGCAAGTACAACAGAACCTCATTCCCACATCCTTATGTATAGCCTGAAGTGCTAAACCTGCCCAACCTTGAAAACTAAGCAGGGTCAGGCCTGGCTAAAATCTGGATGGGTGACTTAAATTTTGTGAACTACCCAGATCGCTTTGGTTACAGATGGTATAGAAATGTAATGCAACAGTAATAATTCTGTAGTTTCTGGTCAGGGATAGGTGCTGCATTCCTACAGTTATTGTAGGTCGTCTTTGTACTAGCTAAGTTCTACTTGCATTTTTTTGCAACAGAAATTAATGGCGAGGATGCAGTTTTCAAGATGACTCTTACCAGTGTCTTGTATATAATAACAAATGCTTTGAAATCCAAATTCATTTAATGGCAATTACATTTTCTGGTTCATCTAGATTGTTTTGCAGTCCCTTGGGCCAATCTCACAGGGCTTTTTCAAATCAATGATACTTTTCCTGAAGTGATTCCAAATTAGCTTTCCATTGACAGAGTGTATTCTATGTATATAGGGGAAGGCATCCAATTTCTAACTTGGACTGAGAACTGAACCAACTTTTAGAAAGGGTTATTTCTTAGTATAAACTAACCCAAGAAAATTCATTTTATAACATTTTGAAAATTTAAAAAATGAGATATGAAATACAAAAAATGAGATATTTAATATGAGATTCTTAAAAATAGTCATTTATACAGAACATTGAACTCTAACCATCAGCACAGTGTAAAAAGATGTCCAAAGCAACTCTAGTTTTTTACCCAGTTCAATAGAGCCATAGTTTATAGCCTGGTGAGTTAATACCCTCTTATAGTCCTGGGACACATTCACACAGATGGAAAGCAAGCCCAATTCTGCTAAAAGATAATGCTCATGAGACAAACACGCCAGAGAATCCTATCAACAAGTCTCAGAGCTTGTTCCCACAAATCAATTATTGTTTAACGTCTTTTCATTTTACTTTGTTCTCTCCTGCGTGTTTAAAATAGTACTTCAAGTGGAGTCCTGTATTCCCTTTATGAACATGCTGTAGAGGTTTTAATTAAGTCAGAATATATGATAGTGAGAACGTACAAGTAAGGTTATAATTATGGAATTGCTCTAGGAAAAAGTGCCTTTTCAGTATTCTCCTCCTCGCTCTTTTCAGACCGCCTCCTGTGAATGCCCCTTCTTCCCTATGGAACAGTACTGCATGAAAAGTCTCTACAGACTGTGTAAGCATAGATGGAAATAACTTTGGGACAGTCAGCAAGACTGAGAAGAAACAAAGGTGTCACCTTGGTGACAGTTGCTCCAGTTTTAACTTCAGAAATACAAAATTGTGAGATCAAATCCTTAATGATTAGAGCTTCCAGGCTTTGTTGGACCACTACTGAAAATGTACATTTATTATCTGAAGTACTTCTAATAGCACATATTCTGCAGTGGAAAAAGCAGTGGAATATTACAGTTCTGAGCAGAGGAATGCCAAAAACCATCTTTATGGAGTACCACATTCCTTGTCTCAGACAATGCAGCCCTTTTTGTAACATGAAGCTCTCTGAGCAATCGGAATTCATCCCAATATCTAGGCCTTGAGTTACTGGAACCTAGTGGACAATGCAACCATGGATGTCATGGTTTGTTTCAAATTGATTATTATAAACAATGCTCAAAGCAAACAATTGGGCCTAAAAGGGCTCATTTATTTTAATGTAAGAAAAACATATATTCCTTGTGTCAAGTTCAGACGCATTTTAGATGCTGCGCTTCATCTTCACTACTTTCAAATCAAAATACATCAAGTGGTATTGATGCTTCCAATCACCGCAGGCAAAGGCAGAGCTCTTAATAGGGAACGTAAAATCCAAAATCCTGAAGACTTCAGCTTTCACTGTTATCAGCTCCAAGAAAGAAAATGGACTTTGCTGCAACTTTTCCTAAGAACAGTTACTTTTTTAAAGTGTGAAGTTTAGGATGAAGTCCTATAACCTTCCAACATAGTCTGGATGGACCCACAGGATTATCTGAAGTCCCAGATTTGAGGTCCTGCTGGCTACTTCTTCAAAGTCACAGCCTGGCCCTGGAGGAGAGGAAAAAGGGCAAGCCAAGGAGGTGAGGAGGCTGAGCCAACCACTTGCAGTGTATCAAAACAGCACCCCAGGCTCCTTCCCTCCCACTTTGCGCTGCTTCATCTAGATGGCCAAAAATAAACTTCTTGATGAAATACAGGGTACAAGGGGTGGTGGTGGCAGCAAAGAGCACCCCGCCTCTTACTTTGTGGGTTGGATACTTGTTAGCCTCCGGAACTGAAGTGTCACGTGCATCAAAGGTAGGGGGCACTGGATTGCACCCTTACCTTTAATAGCTATCCAAAAATAAATGCAACGGAACAGCAGGTATATTTTACATGTAAATATAATTCAGTGACATCTGGAGAACAAATGACAGGATCTACCATCATTTTATATACACTCTAGGAATGTTACAGAAATATGAGAACTTTCAAAAAATCATCTTATACAAAGCACATTTTATTTTGCGAACCCATTGTTCAAATGATGTGAATCAATTGTGATAGCTGGGTGGTTGCTACATTTTCGGTGGATACTCTCCCTCTTAAGAACTTCAAACTGCCTTCTGTATGGGAAACAGAAAATGCAGCCTTAACTTTGCTACAGATTCTAATGCCATCATTTCCCTTCTGGATTTGACTGACTGAATTTTTTTAGATTTTTAGAAACATACATGGAGGGTTACTTCTTTTTAAGGTGAGAGAGGGCTTGAGAAAGAGGACTTCATGGCACTGGGACTGTCCTTTTCAGTGAGGGCAACCAGAAAGCTCTTTTGCTTTCACATTATACAGTTTTGAAATATGCAAGTGTACAGTTTGGCTAACTGAGTGCTGACTTGTGTTCTGCAAGGGGTTGTATCTGTCTCATGGGCTAACTGGCTGGAAAAAAACCCTAGAACAGTAGAGCGACTTTGCCAGCTAGAAAGGTGTACAGTATACCCAGATTTTCAGAGAAAGTTAAATTCCATACAATTTAGGGCCAGGAACCAGGAGGCCACATGATAGGAAATGGAATTTTATACACACCATAAAGTTCACAGAATTTGTAGAAGAATTCCTATTCCATGAAACCTTTATTCTGTACCCATACTACATCAACCCCCTTATTTTCACATAAAAATACTATTTGGATTCACTTAAGTGCTGAACTATTCTCCTTCTGGCACAGCAAAACATAACCACCTATTTCTTTCCTGTAGCCTCATCTTTCAGCAACTGACCTTATGTACAGCATGCAGAACAGTAAACTGGGTTGTTCTCCAAGCAGATTTCATGAGTTTCACTTGTGACTAGATGTTTTTTTTTCCATACCAACTTAATAATCTACCCCATGACATGCCCTAGAGCAACGAAACTTAGTGCATGGTAGTTCCTCTAAAAATAAAAACAGCCTCATTCTCAGCAGTGGGAGAGTTTACACAAAGGCAAAGTTCAGTCCCACCATTACAAGGCACTGCACAATAGAACTGTTCCCTTGAAAGGGAAAGTAAGTAAAGGGTCATGCCACCCTTGTTAATGGAGCATCCCTTAACCCTATTTGTGTCAGAAGCAAAACTGAAAGAACACTGAAGGTGTGTACTAAAGCTATGTGCAAATAGCCCTCTCTGGCAAACAAAAGCACACAAAGCAAGCCCTTTTTTCAATCCTGAAAGTGATAGTGATTTTAAAATCCTCACTAGAGGAAAGGTTTGTGACAAAATATTCCATGGCCATAATTTTCTCATTTTCCTCATGATAAAGTGATTACTTTCAGATAACCCGAATACATTCTGAAAGTGCACCATTCCAAGATAGCACGTCCTTCATCCAAGCACTGCTAGAATCAACACAGGATTCTTGCTTGTTTGAATAAAAGCTCAGCTGTTACTCATTTCCTGAAGAACAGGCAGTTTTGAGGGTACAGGGGATATATTTGGCAACCTGAGGAACTATCTAAGGCACCACCACAAGGTGGCTAACATGGCAGGAGTGGCTAATTACAATGACCAAGTAACAGCCCAAAGATTTAGCACAAGGCAGAGTTGGGGACTTAGCCCCAACATGCTAACAACTGCACTGAACCTACAGTTTCCTGCACCAACAGTAACCCATTTTGCAAAAAGCAAACTCTCTTTCTCTCACCCCTCTCTTCTGTTGGCCTCCCTCTGTCAACACACACAAATTGCTGAATTACTATTCTGTAAATAAATAATTTCTCACATCATGAGAAGGCAAAACTCCATGAAGAAGACAGTCATGCTAGGGAAAGTGGAAGACAAGAAGGAAAGGAAGACCAAGCAAGACATGGATTGACTGCACAAAGGAAGCCTTGAAATTCGAGGTGAGCAGGGCTGGAAAGGACATTTATGAGGGTTGTCAGGACTCAGAGACACACATAAGAACAAGACAGACAACAGCAAATTACTTCACTCAAAAACGTGTCTATTCTTATTGTTAGTACTTATTGTTTCCCCACTTCCTTTTCTGGCTCTTTCACTTCCTTTATCTAATGATCATGCTTGCACAGCACACAATAAGCCAGAATTAAAAGAATGGCATGGCTGATCACCTTGGCTTACCCAGGATGAGATAAGCCCCCATTCCCACTTAGTATGTCACATTAAACAAACCATGCTGCCTAGCTCATGATAAACCAGAATTCTTTAGAATTCTGGTTTATCAGGCTAATGTCTTCTGCAAGTTACACAAAACTATCAGTACAGAGTGGCTAGGAGAAATGATTATGACATTCATTAACTGAAGATTTTAGATCAGATTCACAGCTGTCCCCCTCCTTCTCATCATTCCCAAAACACTATTGTAACAGCATGTTATAATGAATGACAATACAATTCATAAGGATGTTTATAGGGCTGAATCCAGAGGCACATGAACAGACCTCTGCTTTCTCATCAGGCCTTTCCTGATCCCACCTCCACACTGCAGCCCCCTCTTCCCCCCCAAACAAGTCCAAGGATCAAGAGACTGACTGGAAGGACATGCAGCAGACACCTGTGAGAGCAGGGACTTTACAGAATTTAGGAAGGCTGCCTTGTACAAGTGCATGGAAGTGAGTTTCTATTGATGGAAGGCTCCTTTGAATCACAGCCAACCTATACACCTTGCTTTCTGATTCCTGCTTCTTTTTGTCTCAGAAATTTGCATTATTTCTGAACTTTATGTCCTTTTAGAATATAACTCTTTAATTCAAATGAAGCTTTTCTTTCCCCAGCAGCAGATTAAGTATTTAATCCAAAAGTAAAACTAGAAAGTCATTGCAAATAAGTTACGCAGGATTGCATTATCTCATTTTATCTCAGGACTGAGTATTTTAAAAGGGCTTGGAAAACATGGGAAGCACACACAGATGTGTGTCCTTAGTTGTTGTTTGTGTGTAGCATCCAGACTCTTCTGAGGTATTGACCTTTCTTAACACAGCTTCAGGGCAACCTAAGTGCCTTTAGGGTTCATTGATGGTATCTTGCAATGATCAAATTATCCTGCAAGATTTGGAGATGAAAGAGCCAATTTCTTGTGTGCACTGAGAACAGTTGTAGTGGTATACATGCACAACACATATGTATCATTTTCTTGTGAGTATGCATTCTTTTGGATAAATGCTATATGCCAAACAAAAGACCCCCACTGGCATCTCCCCCTTTAAAGTACTTCTCAAAAGCATTAGCCTGCCACTGCTGTAGGAAAGGGAGAGAGGGAGGGGACACTGAGATAGTAATTTGAACTTAAATGCCTGCTAGGCCAGGCCTATCTTTTTAGACCAACTCAGTGTTGGAGAAACCAGGTCTCTTGCCAAGTGTGGGGGGGAAATCCGCTCAGTAAAAATGCCTGTTTTCTTCTTTACTACTTGCCCTGATAGAGAAAAGTCAGCCAGTTGGAGAGAAGTGGTATCTAAAAGGTATCCAAGGGGCTGCCCCTAGTCAAGGTGCACTGAACTTAGGTGATTGACTGAAAACTGCCTTACAACTGCCAACTGCCTCAACAGGAATAAGTCAACAGTTTTGCTAACACCCTGAGAAGGAAGGCCCCCAAGTAAAGCTTGTAGCTGGGCCTCCCTGCTGCACTGAGAAGCACGGAGCAAATGAGTCAGATCAGGGAAGTTCCTAAGCCATGTTTAAGGCAACAGCTGCAAAGCATCACCAATGTGGGCCAAAACCTACCCTTTATTTGATGGAGTGCACCTTGTATTGTACAATAGTGTTTGGATGCTAATACAACATTCTATTTAATGCTTAATACAATATTTTAACCCAATTTTGTTATGGAATGCTAAAGACTGATATTAGTTAATTTTTAGAGAAATGACAGTTCCCTGAATATTCTTTCTTTGGCTTTAACTTCAAAATATGGCAGGGATTTAGAATTCAGGAACAGCGTATCATAGTAGCTAATGAAAGTGAGAATCACTCTGTCACATAACTGAGATTTGAAAAGCAACTAATTTCTCTGTATGCCTACCAAGAGGAAAATCTCACTGAGTTCAGTTACATGTACTACCAAGGAAGTATTCATAGAACTGCAGTCTGAATACAAGTGGATGGTGATGATTATGAAATATTCAAACACCCTTCCCCTGGAATAAAACCTAACATTAGAAATAAAATAGGTACCTTTTAGGGGAAAGGAAGTGGGAAAACTGTGTATCGGATTTCTTCTTCTTGGTACAATCTGGGATAATCATCATTGCCTGACTCCAGTGATCCACAGTGTTGTAACATATATGCAAAGCATATTAATGAGTATAGTCTAGAAAATGACAGGCAGATTTAATTGTAGTAGGATAAATTGCCTGACTAGGTGACAGTACATTTTTCTTCAACCATGGCCAAAGTTTTCTTCCAGTTCTCTGCCTTTTATTTTCAGCCTTTCAAAAATTTCTACTGTTGAAGTAAATATAAGAGCAAAAGAATTTTGGTGTCAAATGGATGTGACAGAGTACAGCAAATCAGAACAGCTTCCAAGGTTCCCATCTATCTATTAGGCAGCTGGTTTTATCATGTTTTGCACAAAAGTACTGGAACAGACCAAAATTCACTTACGCCTGCCACCTTCATCCATCTTTCTTGCTCTTGCTCTACTTGATTCTGAAAAACTGCTATGAAAGATAGAAGCTTGTTGACCCAAACTAGAGGTCACTTTGTACAAAGGTGAACTGCGCATGCATGCTGTTGAGATTCAAAGTGAGAGCAGATTCATCAGTGGTGCACTGCATGGTCACCACCACGGGATTACAGCATCAAGTGGAAAACAACATGTCTGAATGAGTTATGACACCTCAAACCCTGCAAGCAATACCTTTTATATGACCTCCACAATGGTGCTTCTTATCATAGTCAAACAAGGTACTGAGCTGTGACTGTATGCATCTAGGAGCTTATAAAACTGATGAATGCATGTGATAAAGCCAGGAGGGGTCCTTGTCCTAGGAAAGACAGCAGGACTTTTCCCCCTCCCCCAAGCAAGAAAAAAATAAAATGTGCAATTAATGACTTAATTGCATTAAATTAATCAAAGATTACTGTGTGACCTAGGCCAAACCACTGAGGAATTAATCCCAGTGTCCTTTAAAATGTTGCAGTCCCACTGCTTTTCTCATGTCTGACCTTTTTATTCTGGCTTTTCAGGGCATGGGGGCACGCAGACCTCATACTTTCTGTATTCTTTCACAAGGATATCAACTGAAGCTATGGGAATTCTCTCACATCCTGTTATATTGCATGTGTCTTAGAAATTTAATGCAAAAGTTGGGTAATATAAAATCTAAAATAACGATGCACTGAAATATTTACACTCAATTTTCCATCCAGGGGTATCAAACATTTTTGAAAATATATTTTCAAAAGCCTAGCTCTATGGTAAGGTCACAACATTTTAAGATAACTTTGCTGATAGGCTGCTAAGCAAGCAGTAGTGCCTATGGCATTCCTGGTTTATAGGAGCACCTACTGAGTTTTTCTTTTATATGCGATACAGTGGACTTCAAAGCTGCCCCCTTCCATTCACTCACAAACAATATTGTTCCATCACTCAAATAAAATCAGATATGGAAAGGGTGTGCTAACTGGTACATCACTTCATGTGCTCATAGTTTTATACATAGGCAGGAACAAGAGAAAATATTTGTTGTCTGTAGGAGGCAGGAAATCCACCCCATTCCCAACAGACATGAAGAATTACTGTGTTACACCAGAACACTACCTGGGAAATCATTGGTGAAAGAAATGTAAACGATGGATATTGTGCAAAAAGCCCAACTTCATGATCACACTGATGTGAGGGCTTCTGCCCTGAAAAGTTGCCTAGAAATGCAATAAATAAGTAAGTAAATAGAGGTGGCAGACCAAGAAAGGGATCTTCAAATTGTTGTTAAAAGCTCAATAGAACTGTCAACCCCCCGTTATGGCTGCTGTAAAAAAAGGCAAATTCCATATAGGCATAATTAGAAATTAAAAATAAAATTGTCAGTGTCATACCACCTTATTATAAATATCCTGGAACACTGTGCAATTTTTATATAAAGTTTTTCTTGAATATTGTAACTCTGCAAAGTTGCATCAGTAGTAACCCTGTATCAGTACTAACCCTGTATTGCAGACATGGGGGTAAGGCAGGGAAAGGGAGAGAGGATAGTCAAAGGTCAACCTGGTGAGTTAATGGTGGTGGTGGGCTGTGAACAAAGGCACTGCATTGTTTTTGTGCAGATAACCTAGAGCTGCCTTGCTTAGCCTGGTGTCCTCTGGAGCTGCTGGACTCCCTTTACCTGCAGCCAGCTTTGGCTGGGAATGGCAGAAATTGTAATTCTGGTGGGCACCAGGTTGAGGAAGGCTAAGATTATTCCTCTTTTATTACCCTGGCACTACACCTCCCAATGCCAGAAGTTAAAATTACAACTTCTTGGGCCAAATGCCAGGAGATGTGTAGGGGCATTATCTTATAAGCTGCCATTCATATTGATGACACAGTACCAGAGGTGAATGTTTATGTATCCAAAATGGCACCATTCACAAAAAAGATGGAGGCGTCCGCAGACTTGAGGAAATTCTAAGGTTCAAAAAAAAAAAAAATGGAGAAAAAACCTCTTGTCCCGCTGCTCCCACAAAAGTGCAATTCTTCTAGTTTTAAGCTTTACATTTTTAATATCCTATTTTATTATATAATGGTATCTTTATACTTAAATATTGCATTCTAACTGCTCAAAAACCTTTGACTACTGGGTAGTATAGAAATCAAATAAATAAACAAACAGGGGCTCACCATGCTCAGTGGCCACACAACACTGACTGGATGTTTGGGATGGGGAGCTTTAGAAAAAGCCTGTCAGAGAGGAAATACAATGGAATATCCTTCAGGAGAGCATGGCTGGCTGACTAGAACACTGAAGAGAAACACGCCACACCGGAACAGTTCGGCTGAGCTCCCACAGGTGAATACCGATTATGAAATACTTTGCATGTGATTCATGAGGGAAGTGTTGCAAATGCGATTAAGTCTTATGCACGTTCCGGTTGATGTAGAATATTAGTTTCCTGCTTGAGGCCTTTCTAATAGACACATGGATCTTTCTAAGCAGGCTGACAAGGTTACAATTCACCAAGCTTGCTAGGGAGACAAGGTAATGCTTTGAGCTTTTTTTATGTAAATGTGCCACCTCTTCCATTTTCAGTTCTTCATTTGTTAAACAGGTGTACTGGTGATCCACTTCACGTTATTGCTACATCATGGACAGAGTTAAAGAAAGTCTTCAAAGCAACGTGACCACCACGATTGCATTCCTGTGCACATTCATCTGGACGTAAGCTCAAATGAATTCAGCTGGACTCATTTCTTAAGAGCCATGCAAATGGACATATATCTGCCAATAAGACCCACTGGACAATGTGGGACTGGCATACATGGAACTGCACTATGCATTATTAATCACAACACTTCTGTAGACATATGGAATTGTATATGTTCATTCATCCAAATTCTGTTTTTACATGACAAAAACAGCTTGTTTTGTAGGGTGCTGAAACTGCACAAAGGAAGAAGACAAGCACTCACCTCCCAAGGAACAAACCAATAGTCAGGCACAGTCATTTTGCTTTTTAAATATCCTCAAGGTGAGAACCATGTTGTATTCATCAGGACTATAACTTTTCCTTCTTTTTTAGATAGTTACAAAAGCAAACCTCTAAGAAGAATGATTATAGTTCCTTTCTACAAATAGTGACTGGTGTAGAATTACCAAGTTCAGAGGTAGTTTTGTGATTGAAGGGAGTGGGCAATCATAGAATAATTTCAATTAATGTATGTAAGATGAAACAACCAAAGCAGTAGACTAAACAAAATACATACAGGATTGCTTGCCTCTTTGCAGGGAGCCATGGATTCTGCACTGGACAGAAAATGGAGGCTTCCACAAAATGTTGTTTCCAAGATCCTTGGACCTAGTATGATGCTAGGTTATCTTGTTTTTTTTACACACACACACACACACACACACACACACCCCCACACACACCCGGGGGGGGGGGGGGGAGAAAGCCAGCTTAAACAGGGTTCTTGGAAAAATGAGGGGAAATGCTCAAGTGATGAAGCTATATAATCAAAAACCTGAGCTTTGGTCACTGAATGCATTTTATTTTTACACAGTTACTAAGACTGTAATGCAACTACACTTTAGAAAACGTTAGGAATTCAGAGTAGGATAGTGGAGAAAAAAAATCAGGGAGGGAGGAAGTACAGCTTTCCTGTTTGGTATGTTTTATTTTTGTATGCCTTTTAGGCAGCTCATGCAAAATCAACACAAATACAGAGTTCAAACAATAAAATGAAACTTACAAAAGATCAAGAAACTGTAGCTCAGTAACATGTTGGGTTTATCCTATCTTTTCATGGTTCAGACAGAGAATCTTCAGGAAAATGTTTTGAACTTGTAAGGTTTGGGACATTGCTAGGAAGTTGGGCTTAACAAATGTAACTCATCAAAGAATTCAATGGACTTCTCTACACAAGGCAAAAAGAGCTCTTACTTTATGACACTCATGTGATTTTTAAAACAAATCACATGACATGCAAGCAGTAGAATACTGCAAAGAGGGATGTACTGAGGACAGTTTTTCTCCTCCCTCCATAAAACTAGATCTCAGGGCGATTCCATGATACTGCTTGGTGGGAGATTCAGCACTAGCAAAGGACTTCTTCACACAGTGCATGGATTCAATTCCACAAGATGGAGTAATGGCCACCAATCTGGATGGCTTTCAAGGTGCACTGGACAAATCTGTGGAAGGGAAGGCTATCAGTGGCCAAGTTTTGACAGCTGTGTGCTACCTCCTGCATCAGAGGCAGTATTCCTCTGTACATGAGTTGCTGGGGAACTCAGGCAGGAGGGGGCTGCTTGAGGGATTCCATGGGCAGCTGGTTTGCCAGTGTGTGAGCAGAATGCTGGACTGGGGGCCCCTGAGCTCAGTCTGATCAAGCATGGCCCTTCTGTTCTTACAGTGTCAAATGGATTTAAAACTCTTGTCCCTCCAAGCCGTCTTGCACCTTACCAGATAGCCATGTATAATATTTGAAATGATAATCACAGAAATGAGTTGTGCCTTCATAGTGCCCTGGAAGAGAACTATTGAAAAGTAATTGTGAGAACTATTTCAAGGACAAAGATCAAATGTGTGACAATGTGGACTGGGACTTAAGACATCTGGGTTCCAGACACCATTTGGCCATGAAGCCTACAGGGTAATTTTGGGTCACTCCTCAATTCTCAGCCTAACCTACCATGTTGTGAAGATAACACGGAGAGGAAGAGGATCCTGGGAGTTTCCACGCAAGAAGAAAAACAAGGTAGGATATCAATTTAATAATGATGAAACAAACAACAGTTCTGAAATAGTACAGGAAATGAAAATATTAAAATTACTATTCCCCTCACCACAAATAACTTAAAACCAAAGTGATGCATCTAATAAAGTGGGCTCCATTCCAGAAAAACTTATGTCTCAAGTAATCTACTCTTATTTTCAGAAGCCACATTGTTCTCTCTTGTTTTGCTTTTGACAGCTCCCATCTACTCCACTAGGAGGGTCCCTGATGCCCAAGGGGGTTGAGGAAATACTGGGGGTAATGGGGCAAAGTTACCTTCCACCATGTTTCCCAGGACTGAGGCCCCTGTTTCAATGTTCTGCTCAGGGCAGAATGTACTTCCAAGGGAAACTGCTCCGGTTGTTAATGGCAGAATATGAGAAAGAGCCTGCAGAGTTCAACCTGGGGGTCAGTCTGTGCCTATCTCTCAGGCGACATTTAGGTATGGACATGCTTTTGCTTACACAAGAAATGACTCACCCATAACTAAGTTTTTTTTTCTTGTAACCCCACATTAATGACAGGCAAGTGCCAGAGAGTGACTTCTTGCCAGAGTAACAGTTACAGATATAACACATGAGCTGTTTGTTCTAGGCTATAGCCATTCTTAATGTACTTTAGTCAAACATGGTAAAACTGCTTCTGAAATGTATTTATGCATTTGAGAGTCTAAAGATAAGTGCCCCCAAGGAAAGGCGTTCTTTGTAGAAACTGCCAATTCTGAGATGAAGGTTGTTAGGCAATCGTGCACAGCTGTTGCACCTCTGGGACGTGAGACATTGGCTGTTCCTTCTCTCTCACGGAATAAAACAAACCATGAACTTCTGACAAACGTTTATGTTGTTCAGACAAAAAGTGTCAGGGCCTTTAAAGCAAAATGAATGAAGGACCTCAGCTGATCTCGAGAGAGAGAATAACAGTCCTATTGAATAAGACCCTGCGTGCACAACCATTTAGAAGTTCTCAGCGATGCACACAGTTGGAAGAGCGTGCTAATGGCAAAGCAATCCAAATTCTACTACAGCAACACTGTGAGACCCATATATTATAAGAACATATTATAATATGTACTTTTTATATTCCACTAGCCATAAAGAAAGAACTAAAACTGTAACCTGTATTGGATGAAAAGTCTATTCAATTCCTTGAAACGGAGTGTGGTTTTACAAGGCATTATTTTCATGCCTTAGACCTATTTCTGCAACCTTGACAGGCCTGAAAAACTTGCTCCAGGAGCTGAAATTTTCATGATGCTAAACTTTGCACACAATACTAAATTCTGCACTTACACAGTGTTGGTTGCAGAACACACCAATGGCTTAATGTACCAATTTCAAAACACCTGAAGACACCACATGTATCCTCTAATCCTAAGCTTTCCATCCTTGATCACATGGGTATTTCCCCTGCTACTTCCTTCTGCTACTGCATTTATTTTGTAGGGAACTTGCCAGTGCATTTGAAGCTGCACTTCCTCAGAACACTGTTTTCAGGTTTTACTGCTTTGAGCATTAAGATACTTTAAGACAATTTCACTAAGGAAGGGGAGAGGGAAAGAAGAGCAGAAAAAGTTTCCATAGGCAAGTCAGGATGAAACAATGTAATAATGCAATTTGTAGTTTTAAGGTGGCAGTCCAATAGCCAACTTTCCTAGGACTATGTCCCACTGAACTCAGTGCAAACTATTTCAGAGTAGACATACACTGGATAGTACTCTAAGTTACTCTTTAACTGCCTCTTCCAGTTCAACAGACAATACATGGAACACGAATTGATTCAAATAAAATTACATATTTCACCTACTCAAATGTTTACATCTCATAAAAGTTACAAATGGTAAAGAAGTCATAAAGTCAAGTTCTCTGTATTGTTTTTACATTTCGAAATGTGTAGCAATTAGGACACATCTCAAAATAGTAAAAGTCCAAGAACTATTTTCATAAGGAACTTTTTTTCTACCAACAAAAATATGAGGATTTGCATTTGCAGTAAAGCATCTTGTAGTGTTTAAATATGTGCGTGAAAATATACACCTCTCATGCTTAACTGGACAAGAAGAGACTTTAAAATGTCAAATATAATCCAATTACCTTATTAAGCAAGGCATTTCTATTAAATTTTTCATGGTTTGGGGGTGCTATGTTTACAGGTACAATTGACTGAAAAGTCAACAATAAGTCATATATGTGTTGCGACCCTCAATGCTCCCCCACTAAGTGACCCAACCTAGATTGTTTGAGTTCTCCATTGCTGCTTGCCATTCTCTATGAAACACGGGTGGGCCTCCCAAACAAAAGCCATGGTAGAACTGGTCAGGAGGGGCATTTCTCCATAATGCTTCCCAAGTCAAAGAGCAAGCCATCGAATTACTGCAGAGTTCAACCTCCATTCACTTCATTGCAGCATATGCAGAAGACTGCTGACCACAGTATGGGGTTACTAAGGGAAATTAAAATTTATATTCATCAGTTACACACAAACATTGTTTTAAACTGCTTGCACCAGTTTACCAGTCAATTTTTTAAAACATTGTTAAAACCTTTTTTTCCAGTTCAAATTTACTTTCTTTTACCATTTTAAGTAGGGGAAGCACTACCATTATGAGCTGAAGAGCAGTGCCTTCCCTAGCCAAAATGGCATAGGAAAAATACAATGAAGAACATCTGCAACAAGTGGACTCCAGCTGGGTTCTTTGCTCACCTTTCCAGCTATTTCTGCAAAAATAGAGGTGTTGGACTTCTTTTAGCTCAAGTGCAAAATTCCATTCCAGAGAATTTCACAGACTACATGTCAGTGCCGGGTGAGTCAATTCTGGAAGGGTCAAAAATACCAAACATAATAGCATATTTTAGCTTAAGTCTGTTACTGTCAGTAACTCAGCCTTGAGAGAGAGAGCTCACCTTTTTAGAACAGGGAAAGGGCTCCACAAAAGGTGAAAAGCCATCAAATACTTGGTGGCCCCATGAGAAAGGGGAAGGGTGAGGGCTGGATTTGCCCCCTCAGTCTAAGGCTGTGAATCCCTATGTTCAAAAACAGCATGCATTGAAATCTAAAATCAGCACAGCCAACAGAAGAAACTTGCCTAAGTTTAGCTCCTATTAATTGCCTATTCATTTTGCAGCTCAATACTAAACACCATAGCATTAAAATATAAGCAAAGTGATTTGCTGTTTATTTAAATAAATACTAGTTATATAAGAAATTTTATACAGAAACAAGACTTCCAGATTACTATCCTAAATAGTCTACAGTTTAAAATTCCTTACTGTAAACCAATCTATAAACAGAAAATTATTCAAATTAAGTTAATACAAGATACTTTAAATTTAGGAAACTAGTATAAATACCTCAGGGAGCACTGCTTCTAAAATGAATGTTCACCATATTCTTAATCTAAGAAGTTCTCCAGGCACCCAGTCCAAGGAAGGTGAAAGCAAGCAGAAGGGCCTTTTAAGTGGTGACCTGCTGCATTTATTGATGAGGTTTTAATCAGGTCTCCTTTTTATGTCCCTGCCTCTGTTCAAAAATTGTTTTTAGATATACTTGTGTGCGTGTGCGTTGTATATTTATGTTTTGCATTATATGGTTTTTATAATGTAAAGTCAAGTCTTTGTAAACCAACCAAAGAGGTTCAGCAATTTGGTGGAATAGAAATGTACTAAAATGAATGAATTCTTGCCAGATTTATCTACTCATTGGTAGAATCCACATCTCTGTTACAGAGGAGCAGTTATTATGATAGGGCTGGATCCAGAACTAAGTCTTCCTGAGAGTAGACTACTGAACACAATGAGATCGAAATCCACTGATTTCAGTAGGTCTTCTCAAAAGACCAAGGTACAACTTAACGACTTCTGACAGACATGCACCCAATGACAAATGGCTTAACTTTAAGATAACTCTACAGAAAGAGATTTTTATAAGCACCCTCCTCTCACCCACACACTCACACAAACACATTAGAAATGTTTGGGCATTTGGAAGTTGCTGAGTCCGCAAAAACAAATTCCTTTAAAATTATATATGACTGAATTTTGTCTCTAATAATAAAAGCTGCTTGGCTGGCTGTATGTCAGTATCATAGATTCCAAGCCCATGAAATCTAGACACTTGAAACTTAGAATACATATTCAGGAGATCCCAGGAATATGCACCTCCAGGTTACTTAGTTTGCTAAGTGGGTTCATTTTTATTGTTCTCTGTGTTCGAAATTAGCCGCAGCATCTTCAATCATCAGGTGGCAGCTGTCCACAGCCACCATGAGGCCATGACAAGGTGTACCAACAGGCCTGGTTATATCAGATGGGACTGGCACAATATGTCCAACTCTTAACACTCTGCAACTCTTGGTTTGGTGTATAAAACTATAGACTGTTCCAACTTGTTTGAAGCTGGAACCATTTTGTAGTTTTGGAAGAAAGAATTAAGACACATAAAAGAACATGTAACAATATAACAAGATCATTAGGAAAAGATAAATTCACTACATACAAACTTTAATATATCATAGGTAAGCTTACTGAAACTTTAGCAAAAGCTTGAAGAAGTTCTTCAAACCGTTCCCAGTCACACACAAATGTTAAGGGAGGTAAAAGTCCAAAAAATACACAAGGGAAGAAAATGACATATGTGAAATAAGAAAGAATGTAAATAGTGGTTGTGTTCGTATTTGTCCAAATGTTTACCTGAAAGCAGAACTATGGTATTTCTGTCTAACATCAATAGTAGTTTCCTCAGTTTTCTTAAAACTCTTATTGATGGTTTATTTTGTCTGGGTTTGGTTTCTATTGCGGATTCTAAAGCTTAGAGAACAATTCTATACATGCTTACCTGACAATAAAGGCCCACTGAATGCAATATATCTTACTTCTAAGTAGTTACGTATAAGATTACATTACTACTGTTCCAGTTGCAGGTTTCCATTCATCAATAATGATTCTCTGTGTATATATTCCAAAGCTAAACAAATTCTTGAAAGAAATAGATACATGATTAATAAGGAAAAATATCTTCAACAAATCTATCTCCATCACAAATTGCCTTCTGAAGTCATAATAAGAAATCTAGGGATATTCTACAATCCATCTCTTACCTCATGTATTTGCTAATTGCACAGTGTTTTGTAATACATATACTTTAATCAAACATAACATTTTACTTTTTCAAATGAAAATAGCTGACTTATGAAACAACTGGGTTAACCATGAACATTTAAAACATTAAAATACACATTCAAGTGCATATTCAAGTCAGCCATGTAAACTATTAAAAGGTAACACTACAGGATGAAAGATTTTTTAAATGGTTAAAGGTGTTCTGAAATGAATAATAAAAAGTCTTAAGACGAGAGCAGAGAATATATAGCTTTCTGACTGTTAGTGAACTGCAACTCATTCCCAACATCTGTACGGACACAAATTTCTCAGCCCTGTCTTAAAGGCTCGCCGGAAAATTAAGGTGAGTAAGCAACACAAAAAGTAGAGTTCTTACCATAACCTTTCTAAAGGTTTATTAGTATGGATCAAACTTCAGTTCCCTGAGACAAGGTCAATGAAAATTAATTTACAAGTTATTTTTCAGACTAGAATCTACACCAGGGGTGCAAAACTTAGCCATGGGGTCTGAAACTAGATGCTTGGTGTTCCCCAGAATGCTGAGTGCCTTCTATTGGCATTACCCCCTTTCTCCAGGTCACTGATGGTTTTATGTTTTCCAAGGGTTGAAATGTCTCTTAGCTACTGTCACTAACAGCTTTAAGCTATGACTTGCTTGCATTTTTTTGAATTTTGATCTTTTACACTGATCTTTTACCCAGTGTCCTTTTGCTTTCGTCCCTCAGCTCCACTGGAACCACAGCTTCCCTGAAATGGACTTGGCCTGAAAGAGGTGCACTGCCCCAGCACACATCAACTCTATACTGCCTCATTTCCATATGAAGAACCATCAGGGAAGGGGGAAGGGGGGATGCAGAGGGAGTTTTGTGAGAGCACATTTTCAGTTGTTGCAAGAGTTTGGTTGGAAAGTTCATAAACACTTGCCCATTTTTGTGTCAAACCATAGGAGGCCGGTGCATGTTTCACTGCCAAACCACAATAGAGGACAACTATCTGATAAGAAGAAACTAGGTGCTTGGTTTATGCTTTCCGTAGAATGAGAAGAAGATATGCCACCAAGGTATAGTATAAAGGACTTTACCAAGGCCAGGAAAGCAGTTATACAGATTCACGAAAACAAGGATGGAAAGGCTATGAAAGAAACAGAGGAAGGATGAATTGCCAGGCTGCCATTGTTACCAGGCAATGGGAAAAACATGATTTTTTCAAAAACCATGTACTGGAAAGTTCAAGCTTTTGCTTTAACCCCACCTCCCCACAATTAGTGTGCGGAATGACAAATCACAGGATGCAGTACAGATGCATCCTATACATATAAAAAAACACAGTTCTGAACACACATTTACCTACAATACTTAAGCAATTTGTTTGAGACTACTCATTTGAAATCAAAAGGTCTTCTTTGAGAGAAAGTAATTTCAGGACTTGCATTAGGTAATCAGTCAGCTCATTCTGAAATGCATGGCCAGAGTTATCTTTACTGCTCAAGAACCTAATAAAACTGTCCTCAAAGCTCTGATAAGTATTTACAAGGACAGATGATACAGCAAACAGAAGATATGTGGGAGAACCTGGCAGGCTCTGCAAAAGCCACAGGAAAATGTAAGGAACAAAATATACTTCAGAGGCTAAGAAATGTTCTAGCTAGCATGCTTCACTTACGTCATTCCCCAAATGCTGTGAATATCCTTAACAAAAAAATGCTTGATCAAGAATTGTACAGTTTATAGTCAGCATATGCAAGGCTTAAAATATCGGGGCTAAGGAACAATTGGTCCCCCATGAACTAGCGCTTTATGTCTAACTTGGGGGTCTGCGGATGTAATGCTTCTATAATACTGACCACCAGTAAGCTCAGTGCTCAATGGAGAGTAACTTACAATGTTTCTCCTCCTTCCATAAAGCATCACCTTCTCTACATTTGTGTGCAAATACCAAGGGGCCACAGCTCAGCAGCAGAGGGCCTGCTCTGCATACAAAACATCCTCGTTGCTCCGTAGAATCGCTAATTAAAAGGATCTCACATAAAAACCCTCTACCTGAGACTCTACAAAACACCAGTGAAATCAAAGAGCCTTTCCAGTCTGGTGCC